>NW_008600751.1:0-44919 GCF_000691845.1 Merops nubicus
CCTCGTGTGGCGTGTGCTGCTGGCGGAAAACGGTGGGGCCACCTGTTTTTAGAAGGAAAGGAAAAGCGTTGTGCTTCCTGATCAATGTCAACCGGGGCTAGGAAATAGACTGGGGGAGCTTATCATCAGTGTCTGTAGTTACGTGGGGACAGGCTGCCACGAAGGTGGAGGCGAGCTCTTTTCAGTAGTGCCCAGTGCCAGGGCAGGAGGCCAAGCCGAATCACTGGAGTGTCCCTCTGAACGTCAGGAAGGACCAGATGTGGTGTGAGGGTGCCTGAGCACTGGCACAGGTTGTCCAGAGAGGCTGTGCATTCTCTCCTTGGAAACATTCAAAAGCCACCTGGATGTGGACGTGGGGAACTGGCTTCAGCTGGCCCTGCTCAAGCAGGAGGTTGGACCAGATGACCTCCAGAGACCTTTCCAACCTCAGTTGTCCTGTAGTAACAACCTCGTAACTCAGTGAAACTGTAGTGTACGTTAAATTGCCATTACCTTAATGAAGAAAAACAACTTGATCTTTTTATTATCTGTTATAGCAAGTGCAGAACTGGTTAATACATTTTAAAGGAACAAAACTGCTTTGCCACATCTTTCTAACTTTACATTATTACGAATTTAGGGAGTTTTGAAGAGTAAAATAGA
This sequence comes from Merops nubicus, assembly GCF_000691845.1. Lineage (NCBI taxonomy): Eukaryota > Metazoa > Chordata > Aves > Coraciiformes > Meropidae > Merops > Merops nubicus. The sequence goes on from NW_008600751.1 coordinate 643, forward strand.
GCCGTGGAAGTTTGTGGTGTTACTCCCATGCTTCTGCATTGTATTTGCAAACTGTGATCCAGGGGCATGGCACAGACTATGTAACATGTAGTCCGTGACTTCCATTTTGTGCTACGAAGCCTTAGTGGATTTTGGACAGAATGCTTGGCATAGCTGAAGTTGATAAAGAGAGCTATTATCTTGGAAACAAAAACTATGGAGATAATGCAATAAACATCATTTCAGGACAGTGAAAAGACCATTATCATAGGAAGATTGTGTGATTATGCTTTTAAGACAGTGTGACCTGGGGTTCATAATATTTGTTTTTGAGCAGGTGTCTCTTAATCAGCTAAAATGGTTTTGAAGAAGAAGAAGGAAGTTCAGGTAGATGCATTCTTCCTTGATCACCAGCAGCTTGAAAAACTAAAGAGTAAGTGAGGTGTTTTTTTTCTGACCTAATGTGTAATTTCTTTTTCTGTTAGTAAATGCATTTGAGTAACTACTGAAATTGATCTGTTTGTTTCTTTTTTCTTGTTACTTTTTATTCTTGGTGGTTTTGTTTGTGGGTTTTAGGTGTGTTTGCTTTTTTTGTGAATTGTTTTTATTTTCTAATGACAATGGCTTCTTACCTTGTCAGAGTTAAAAATATCCTTTAGAACACCCTGTCTGTGGTCAGAAAGCTCTTTGCTTTTCTTATTGTTAGTGTGAAGGTGGTGGAAACTCCTTGTGATCCCATGTGCAGGCCTGTAATTCAGTGCTACCCAAAGTACTAGCCTTAATGTGTAGCATAACACTGAATTTCAAAGATCACAGACTGGCTGAGATTGGAGGGGGTTTGTGGAGGTCATCTCAAATGCATTTTCCTAGTCTTTGTGTTTTCTGTGATTAACTTGATTTACAAAAGATCCTGTTCAAACGATCTTTTATTTGGTGTGCGGTTTTTTGGTTGTTGTTTAAAGATCACTGGAAATTTAGCTCATCCCTTTAAAACAAACCCAACCCAAAATTGAATAATACAAGATTTGTGTACCAAAGGTGCTGTGCTGTGCTCCTTGCCTTCTGCTCAGCACTCATGGGGCCACACCTGGAGTGCTGCGTCCAGTTCTGGGCTCCCCAGTACAAGAGGTATGGACATACTGGAGAAAGTCCAGTGAAGGGCCACTGGAGCATTCCTCCTATGAGGAAAGGCTGAGAGAGCTGGGGACTCTTCTGCCTGGTGAAGAGAAGGCTCAGGGGGATCTTAACAAAGGGTAAAAACTATTTGAAGGGAGGAAGGCAGAGCCATGCTTTTGTCTGTGTTTTCAGTGATGGGACAGGAGACATTGGCACAAACTAAAACACAGGAGGTTCCCTCTGAACATCATGAAGCACTTTTTTCAGTGTGAGGGTGACTGAGCACTGGCACAGGTTTTCCAGGTAAGTTGGGGAGACTCCATCCTTGGAGGTATTCAGAAGCCATCTAGCCATGGTCTTGGGCAGCCTGCTCCAGGTGATGCTGCTTGAGCCAAGAGAGTTGGATCAGATCACCTCTGGAGGTCCCTTCCAAGTTCAGTCATGCTGTGATTTTGTAAAACTGGTCTTCATAGTGAAGATGTGGCCTACTATTTTATTATAGTGAATCATGTTTGGTTTTTTTTCATTTGTTAGGAAAAAAATTGATATTAAGGTGTTGTAAGGTGACTTAAGGGACTGCGGCACCAGTAGGTCTATTGGAACAGGAAAAGTCCTTAAGAATTAAGCAGTGATTTCTTATTATAAATTATTAATTCTTTACACTTTTTATTGTAATTCCACTCTAAAAAGAGACTGCTTTTCCAAATGCAGAGTTTTCAAAGAATGAAGAGAAAAACTTGGCATCCCTGCTTCTGCACTGTGCACAGCTCAGCAATGGCATCCAGCAGATCCAATGCATTAAACAAGTAAGACTTCATTGTTGTCAGAGTGGGTTTTGGTAACCCACAGTGAGTTATGTGCACTGTTCATGGGAAATAGGATTCTAAAATAAACTTTCAGTTATTCTGAAAACAAAATAATGTTTTGAACATTCCTGGACACAGGTAAGAAGCAGTTACTGCTGCACACGCAGGTAGAATTGTAGTTCTAGTACAAAATTGTCAAGGGCTACAGTTACTGAAAATGATGGAAGGGGAGTGATACTGAGTTTCCTGTTCTGTATGTATGTAGTTTTGGTATTAGAGGTGTTCTTGGAACAGACTTCACTGGAAACTCAGCAGGATATGGGAAGGAGAGGGCAGTTTTGCAGCATGTCCATGGATAAGAGGGAATTCAGCCTCAGTTATTGAATTGGGTATATCCAGAGCTTTTGTTGATCATATGTTGATTACAGATTGCCCCGTTGGTGAAGAAGATGGATCAATACTCTGCATGTGATCCCATGGTTAAAGCTTGTTTGGATATTTTGGGAGAGATGTATTTTTCACTGAGCACAAAGAATCCCTTGAAGAAAGTATTAGCAAGGTAAAAAATGGCATAGTAAGCCTTTATCTTTTTTTAAACACTCTCCTTAGAAGCCAGTGATTTGTCATGTGCTACCAATGGCTGTGGTTTAATTACTGAAAATTTGTGGTACTAATATCTGAATATCTACTGTTTTTCTTTCTTGCTTAGTTAAAAACCTTAACTACAATACACTATGCCATTGGATAAGTAACTTCAAAGTGAAATATTATTTCAATCTGTTTCATTACTGCAAAAATATAACTAGCTTTTGAAGAGTAAAATCCAATATGAGAGGAGAAGTTTAAAATGCTTCTGTTAAACTAAAATCTCAGCCAACAATGTCCGGAGAAGGCTGTTTAGAGAAATCACAACTCAACTGTGGGTTCTTGTGCCTATTTTTATTGCCTATTTTTATTATTGTTAAATTTTTCTGTTGCAAAATTACTGTTGTATTTTTTATTGAATTTAGTACGGCCTTAACATTTTTAAGGTCCATTGCTTAGCCATCTTCATTTCTATGTCCCAAAAGCATTTATTTTGTCCTACTGAGATGTGCCAGGCTTCCATCCTGTATTAGGTTGCATGCCAGAGCTTTATACCCCTTTGGCAGGTTTTCTATCTGCAGAATGAAAACACACGTGCTTATTTTTAAACAGAATGTTTTTGTGCAGAAAGCAACATCTGTCTGTTATTGGAGTTTTAGCTGATGCTGACTTTAGTCTAGTGGACTTTTAACACCTCAGTATGAGGTAACTGATCATGCTGTTTCTTACTGTTGCAGTTCACTAAATGGTCTTCCTGAGCAGTTCGTGATGTTAGGTGTACAAAGCTTTGTCTGCTGCCTTAGGGAAGAACTGAAAACCACAGATGTGTATTTGTACAGAAAAGTACTGGACAACCTTGCTGCCTGTCTGGAGGACTTCACCTTAGGTATGATGATGTTGAGTGTATCACCTTCTGTTTTAACTTATTCAGCACTGGTTTTATTTTGGTGTGGCACCTGGTAGTCGTATTTACACTTTCTCTCTGTAAAATTGTATTGGCTAGTATTCATTAGTTAAAATGTATTTTCTTTCCTCTAGGTAGAGCAAGTATTAAGAACCTGTTTGAAGAAGGTAAAGTTACATTTATAGTAAAATAAGTTTCATTGTAGATTATTGGGGGAGGGTTGTGTCTGAAGAAGTAAGATGAGTTAGGGATCTACCAGATTTGATTTCCTCCTGGTTAATTTTTAATAACTGCTGGCTTCACATGGTATCTTTTTGTCAAAGGCTTTCCTTTGATTTGTACCTTTAATTTCCAGGATTCAGTCTTGGTTTATTGAGCAGCACTAGTTATAAATCTAAGAAGGTACCAGTGAGTGATTCTTAAAAGGGCTGGTGGAGCTGGTGCTGCTCCGTGTGACGTATTCTCTGCCCTGTCCCTCATGATGGAGTCAGATGTGGTAACACTGAGCTGTTAAAAGCCAGTCTTGATTGTAGCAAGCCCAGGCCTGCTGCAGCAAGAATTTTGTTTGGCAGGAGTCTGTTCTGCTGGTAACATGGGATAACTTTGACATCCCGTGCCCTCAGCATGCAGGTAACAGTCACAGCTTCCTGTGGACCTCTTATTGACGGCCTGTCCTTAGCTCTGGGTCATTTCAGTTTTTCACTGAGGAACCAGAACTCTCAATACCTCACAGAATTAGGACAAGTGGGTTGGAAACTTGTGTTTTGCAGTAGGTTGTTGCAGGCTGGCTTGAGTTTTTGTGTTAGCTTTCCTTCTTTGGGTCTGCACTGAAACACTGGCTTAATTTGTTTATGGCCTGGAAGAAACACCACTGGATATATGGATAACTGTTCTTTGGGTCTGGCTGTGATGTGTGTCTCATTACCTTGCTGGAATTTTTCTGTTCCATTTCGCTTGAATAAATCTATACCATAATTATTTTTACTAGTTCTTCAGTTTCTGCAGAAGTCACTACTTGACATCCAGGAAGAAAACAGGCAAGTAAATTCAATATAAGCTGTATTTTATCTGGTTTTATTTTACTCTTGCAAGATAGCCTGGCATGCCTTGGAATATCACTTCGATAGCCATACATGGAGGAAAGATGAGAATGTCATTTTACAGTGATGGATATTTTAAATTAAAAAAAAAGAAAGCTACTGATAAGTTTCTTTTGTCTCAGTACGATGATATAAAATGAGGGGAAAGGAAGAAAGTTGAAGGCAATAACATACAAAGCACCAATACTGTTAGATTGACTGCTTTTATGGGAGGTCTTTGAGCTGTGGTTTTGCTATCTGAACTGTGCCTAAACACTAATAGATAGAAACACTTATTAAAATTCAGGTGGGGTAATACTCTTCCACTTTATGTGAGTGTTTAATGTGGTGTTGATACTCTGTTTAGTCTGTCACAGGAGTTGTCATATAATCTTGACAATTTCCAGCACTGCATAAAGTTGAAGCCTCTTCACTGTGGTGCCTCACCAAGTACCCAGAAGAAAAGGGTTCTTAATGGTGTGTTTTGTACATTAAAAGTTTGTGTTGTCTGTCTTCACGTTAGAAGAAAGTAGAGTTACAGAAATATCCTTTGCACTTGGAAGAAAAATGAGAAAGGGGCAGCACTGTGTTCTGTCAGCCTTTTTTGACAGTTTCTGGAAGTGTTCAGCTCTGCTCAGAATCTAATGAGTGAAAGCTTGTCACAGGAACCTGCAGAAGCTGTAGTGGAGTTTGTCATTATGTTTGTTAACTTCATTTTTAAAACACAGCCATTGAGTCTGCTTCTTGTTTTCCTGTGGAAATGTATCTAGCCAACTCAATAAATTAGTTTTTATCATTAATTCTATCTGAAGTTGGGTGAATGCAGTTTTCTGGGGATGGTAAAGAATGATTTTGATTATATTTTTGTGTGCATGTCTGTCTTTTATTTTTCCACAGAAATAATCATGGAAATTGTATTGTTCAGAATCAGTTGATGTATGATTTGCTGATAGCCATCAAAGTTTCAATGATGTTTGTACAGAAATTACAAGAAAATATCCAGGAAAGGCTCTGGAAACATCATGAGTCTTTTGTTTGGCAGAGTATGTGTAGTTTACTGAAAAGCTCCACAAACTTCCTAACAGATGGTAAGTTTAGTAACATTCAAATGCAAATATTTTTGTTGCCAATCCTGTGTTTGTAGTAAATGCAGCCTGTCCCTACAAAAGCTTAGTTCAGCTTTGATGGAAATTGAACTGCTAAGATTAATGGGAGAAGTAGTAGTGCCTTTGGTGAGCTATGACTTGTAGATCTTAATTTTGGTGTGTACAGTTTAACTTGTCCTACTATAAAAAAAGTAAATGCTCTTACTAATAATTGAGAACTTAGCAGAAATAATTTTGAGACTCACCAAATGTCTGTGCCTACCAAAAATTGGTGTATCCATATGAATGATGCTGTCAAACTCTTTATTGGTGCATTATTACTAATTATGTTTATTTCTTATACAGATAGTTTTGTACTGTAGAATTTAATATAAATGTCAGTAGGTTCTCCCACAGTCTTCCTTGTTTTATATTTTATTTCTATTAGGAGTAAAATATATTCTATATTTTAGAAGATATTAAGAGTTTCCTATTAGAGTATTAAATTTGTTAATACTTTCTATTCAGGTGGGCATTACAGATTTGTGATGATGCCACTACAAGTGGCCTAGGATAATTCAACACCATGTTAGTAGTTTTGGTACATAGCTCTAGCATGTTTGCACTCTAATGTAAAATGTCTTTCTCTGCCCTGTAGCAACTCTACTACAAACTGTTCAGACCACCTCAGGACTGGCCATTATTCTGTTTATTAAAGTGATGTATGAGCCAGTTGAAGAATTACCTTTCTTGGTGAGTGTATTCCTTCACTAAACACTGTGACATGTTACAGTGCCATTGGTCAGTGCTGCCACTGTTGTTTGGAGGCTTTGCTGATGTGCATAGCAGGACTGGCCCACCTCTTTGTCAGCCTTCTGTAAAAGGAGTATAAAGGAGTGTAAATCCTTTATTTTCCCCTTGCTGTGGGAGATGATGAGACTAGGGTTTGGAATTTGAGGAAAACCACGTGCAATAAGTATCCTCAGATCTTCTAAGATTCTCAGTTAAGCACAAAACAGCTCTTGTCCTGTGCTGAGGTACTGTAATGGGTCTTGCTTTGCAATTGCAGGTGGGTGACTTGCTGCGTGGGTCAGTGAAGCACAGAGGTGTGCCCACGTGGCTGGCCAGTAGCTGCAGGGCTCTCTGGATGCAAGAACTCCCTGACTCTGGCCTCCTCTTTCTCTGCCATGGAGCACTGGCCATGCTGGAATGGAAGAATGGCAGCATGGGTGAAAATGGGGAGAAACTGTTACTGGATATCGCATCAGTTCTGTTGTCTTTGGGTTCAGAGTGAGTCTGCTGTGATTTGTGTTGTTTCATGTTTGGGAGCTGAGAGTTGATCTTTTTACTTGTATTTTGGCATGGCTCCTATGGTCCTGGTGGAGCATCTCTTTGTGTTATGCTATTAGTTTCTGCCACAGACCATGTCATCTTTTAATTTATCCAGAATAACTCTCTAAGTGTGAAAAATACATCGTCTTGATATGCACAGATAGTTCTAAGTTACAATCTTCTCTTGCATGTTAAAATTAAATTTTATTTTTCCAAAGTAGGTCTGATAAGTTTAGCAACTACCTGATGGTGAGGTGTGGCAGAGTCAGTTGTTATGTACTCAGATAAACTTCAGTTTCAGGACATCACTTCTGATGCTTTTAAAAGTACAGAAGAAAACAGCGTGCCAATGAGTGGGAATGACCTGAAGTAAGATGGGGTTTAATTGTTTTCTTGTTGCAAGCATTGCTTGCATCTGATGGACTCCCAGCACTGTTGGATAGGAGATGACACTGTGTATTCAATTCAACCTTTGTTCCTGCCTGGGAGATGAGTGTTGTGATTTTGTTTTTGCACGTGGTGCTCAGGTTTTATGGTTTATATGTCAATGAAAAGTTCTCCATGTTTTTTTTTTTTCAAGAAGCATGCAATAATGTAATGCTACTAAAGAATTAGTGTGGATATTAATTATTATTTCTGTTTCTAAAATAGCAAGTGTAGGGGCTTGTCAGCTTTCTTTTCCCCATACATAGGGGTTTTAGCTGTGACCAGTTAACAGTATGTCAGCTAATTAAGCATTCACTTTGCAACAACCAATTCATCAACTCCCTTTTGGTTTATTTCCTTTCCTGCAATGCATGGTTAGTGCTCCCCACATGTTTTAGTGTGAGGCAGACTAGCTTGACAAAGAAATATTCTGAAACAAAAAAAATATTGTTTGAAAAAAACTGACAAATGCATATGTTGAACTTCTTTTTGTTTGTTCTTTTAAAAAGGTCAAAAGAATCCAGCGTGGCAACATCTTTGTCTAGGATCCTGGCTATATGGACTAATTCAGCACTGGCTGCCCTCGTTTCAGCTTCACCACATCTGAAAACCAAACTCAACGGGAACTCGGATGTAGTTGAGAAGCTGCTGGAATACATTTATACACACTGGGAACACCCTCTGGATGCTGTTAGACACCAAACCAAATTGATATTCAAGAATCTTCTTCAGATACACCGAGCCACCATTGCTGGATGCAGTGAAGAATCAGACCCCTTCTTTTCAAGGCTGATGAAGCGTTTGCTAAGCCTGGAATGGCACGTGAAAGGGAAATATGCTTCTCTTGGCTGTCTTGTGGAGTGTGTGGGCACTGAAAATATACTGCAGTTGGACAGAACAATTCCAGTGCAAATCTTGGACGTGATGAATGATCAGTCTCTGGCACCCTATGCAAGTGATCTTTTGGAAACTATGTTTACAAATCACAAAGCCCATTTCACTTCGAGTTTCCAAGAAAGCACGTGGATTGACAAGTGGCATGACATCTGGGTTTCTCCTCTTCTAGAAATACTGTGTGAAGGGAACCATGAGCAGACTACTTATATAATAGATTACTATTTACCAAAATTGCTCAAATGTAGCCCTGACAGTCTGAGCTACATGATTACAATTCTCCAGGCTTCTGCAGATGCTAATATAGGTAAGAAAATAAGTCATCTGTTTGCAACTATGATGAAAAGAAATTCTCAGAAATATGATTTATCATCTATTATTATTATTATTGTAATAAATTTGGGAGAAAAATTCCAGATAGTTATTTTTGCTGTTAGTATTTCCAGGTGGAATTCATAGTAATTGTAAATGCCTTCATGCCATGAGCAACATAATTAATATTCTAACTGTGGGTGCCTTACTGGTCTCTTTATATGCTAACCCTTGTTACATATAACTGTTTTTCCTACTAGTTTTCTGTTCTGCTGTTATTTCTTGCACAGGTGTGACCTCAAACAGGGCTTTACAGATTGCTTTTTATGGCAAATATGTGGATTTGAGATGTGTGATTGTTTTGTAGCTTTTGTCATAATGTAGTGTGATTCTAAAATAAGAGTTTGTGAGACGTCGTGGGGTCCTATTTTCATATGATGTTAAAGACAAAGCTTTTTGGGAGCAAGGCAATTTAGAAGTAGTTTAATCTGTGAGAGAAACCATCTTTTGGGGTCTATGGGGTGAAAAATAAAAGGGGGATAAGGTTCTCATGGTGGAAGTATTGAGAGTTTCTGACAGGCACTGCAGTTAGTACATTGTGTTCATCAAACTATCGTTATTTCTGTTTTTCATTTCCTTTAGGCTCTGGCAGTACTAGAGGAGCTCTTGGAGCATTAATGGCATGCCTAAGAACAGCCAGGGCTCACGGACACCTGGACCTTTCAAACATCATCAGCAATGGTCTTGTATCCACTGAGTGTATAAAACAGGGTCTAGTTCATCAGCACAACCAGGTAAAGGGACAACTTTTTTGTGTGTCTAAGTTAAAGGAATTGCTTTGGTCCTAAATACTCTGTCAGTGTTGTTAAAACAAAGGTGCCTGTAACTCTTTTGTGGTTAACATGTAAATATCTTGCAGGTTTGCATTGATGCTTTAGGTTTACTGTGTGAAACCCATCGTAGCACGGAAATCGTCTCTGTGGAAGAAATGGAACTAATTCAGTTTTTTATGATGTACAACTTGAACAGCCAGTCTCCTTCAGTAAGGCAACAGATAGGTTCTTTACTGAGAAAGGTAATTCCAAACTATAAAGAATGTCTAGTGTGCCTGTTACATTAGTTATATAGCATTTAAAAGAAAAAATCTGCTTAGTATGTTATGAAGTTGCTCATCTGAAAGAGCAGAAGCTTTAAGACCAGGACTGTTGTGTGTGTTACCCAGTTTGAATGATGACAAGTCACTGCAGGCAAGCATAAACAAAAAATTAAGTACAGTAACTTGATTGTGAATGGTAGCAAGTGTTCCTTAACCTGCCAGCATACACAGGCTGTACCAATAGCAGAGCAGGGTGCTGTGCAGTGTAAGCAATGAACCTTGTGTTGCCTTTGGTGTGGACTAAGCATGTGCTTGTGTGGGCTTACTAGGCCTCGGGCAAATTCACAGCCTTTTGAACCACCTTAGTAACCTGACTTGGAGGAGAAGGAAGAGGAATAGAGAGAGGAGGACAGGACGTGTAGCTGGGTTGTTACAGTCTGCAGGGATTGAGGGTGTCAACGTTGTGGACGTTGCCATGGTCACATGTAGATCATGGTAGAAGGATGTGGTTAAAATGAGGAGACCATGGGTGTATAAAGAACGTTCTGGAAGATGTTAATGGCAAAAAAAAGCTGTGTGGAAGCAGACAATAGTTAATCTGAGATGGGGAAAAATGAGGGAATAGGTTTGGCCTAAGCAAAAGAGAAGTCCATCTATTTCCATTCTTGCCTGGTGAGGAGTATGAGATGGAAAAGTTGTGTTAGAGGGAGTGTAATAAGAATGGAAATAATCCTAGTGGGTAATAAAAGAGCTGGGAGAAGTGCTCCTGAGGCAAGAGAAACTCCAAGAGACACCGAAGCTGTAAAAATTGTATGTGTTAATTCAGCTTTCTCTTGTAGGGGAACGTGTGCTCCACAGAAAATGGGGAGATGGGAGGAGAAAATTAGGGATGAATTTAAGGAGGAAGGTGGAAGAAGGTGTTGGAGGTGCAGGGGGGGGCAGAAAAATGTTGGTCACAAGAGCTTAAAACTTGGTTTTGGAATGGAGGAAGAAAGATCTGTTCTGTGTCACACTGTATGCAAGCTTTTTGAAAATCACAAGCAATGTGATCTGGAAAATAAGCTGAAAATCCCCCTTTCCCTTATTTAACTGTCAATGATTCATGTCTTACCTGTGCTTTGCTTTTGTTTTAAAAGTTATTTTGTAGGATACAAGAAAGTTCCCAGGTGCTTTTTAGAATGGAGCAAAATAAAACCAAGCAAGAGTTACCTGAAAACTCAACTAAAAGGCATCCTCTGGGGATTCTGCAGCAATATAAAGTAAGTTAGACTGCTGTGGAGATACAGATAGAAGAGCATGTCTGACAGATAGCTCATTGTTCTTGAGAACACCTCTGGGCAGGTGGGGCTGTGTCTGTGTTAGGAAATGGTGCAGTGCAGAAGGAAGAAACTGGCAAAGCAAAGCAGTGCTCAGGACTTTGTCAACTCTCTGTGCACATATGCCAAGTTAATTTTAACCAAATGTCCTGTTGTCTCAGGAACTGAGTGACCATTAGTATTTGGAGGGTATCTTTAAGGTTTATTTTGTGCAAGGGCAATGAAGGTTATCATCTCCTCTGTGCTGTCAACTAAACCAGCAGTAAGTGGAAAGTGACTTGGAGATGTACCTCCAGTCCAACCCAAAATTTTAATATAAATACCCAGTCTGCTCCTGGCAGTTTAGTAGCAAGTTTTAAATCATGTGCATTACTTGGGCTTGAAATAGAGGTCTGTTGAGCTTCAGCCTTTTTCTATCTCTCCAGAGTGATCAGTGAGAGAATATGAATTTGACAGCTTCAGCATAAAGACTTTCATATAAAGACTTCTTCTGTATTAATCCTTTTTTTTTTCTATTTGAAGGCTCACATTATCAGTTTCTTTGTGTTATAACGTTTCTTGTTTTGAGTTCTGCTTTTCTTCAGCTAATTTTCAAGGTTTTGATACAATGGTCATCTTTTTCTTGGGAGTATTTTTTCTTTCCAGTGGAAACTGTTTGGTTGTTGTGTGGTGTGGGTTTTCTTTTGTTTTTTTTTTTTGTTTTAATTTCTTACTATTATTATTTTTAAACAAACAAACAAAACCAAAACAGTTGTCCAGCCTTCACTGTACTCCAGGGAACAAGAAATCTGTTAGTACTATAAAGGTGGGCCTCACATTCTTCCAGCATTAACTGTAAGGTCATAATTTTTGCAGTGACATGTAAAGCAGAATGTCCTGAATTCTGTCAGTTAAACTCTTGTTTGCAGGACAGCAAGTAAGCTTAATTTTTTTTTTCTTGTGATTTTCAGGATTTCATGTCATCTCTATGTGACAGACTTTTTGAGGCACTGTTTCCTGGTTCATCACACCCAACCAGATTTTCTGCACTAACTATTTTAGGATCATTAGCAGAAATATTTTCTGTTCCAAAAGGTGAGAAGTTTAATTTGTAGCCTTTAGGAGTGGGAGATATTGAAGAGTCTTTTATGCCAGGTAGTCAATTTCTGTCAAAACATTCTTAGTCCTTAATTTCTATGGCATTGCCTGTATTGCTTTTGTTTTGCTTGAAGGGAGGGTAGTAAGTTTTATTGAAAAAGGCAATATTGAAGTGAATGGAAGTATTTATGGCCTGTTGTATATCTTCCATAAATTGGGTTTTTCTTGCATAGCCTGTTTTTTAGCAAGGTTTTTCAATGATTTTCTGATATTATGAGGAAAATTTATGGACAAGATTCAATCTATTTGATAACTTTATCCCTTTTCCCTGTTCTAACATCTTAGAATCATAGAATCCTTTAGGTTGGAAGGGACCTCTAAGATCATCAAGTCCAACCATCAAGCCAACACTACTAAGTCCTCTGCTAAAACAGATCAGAATCTGTCAGGGTTGGAAGGGACCGCAAGGATCCCCCAGTTCCAACCCCTCTGTCATGAGCAGGGACACCTCCCACTAGATCAGGCTGCCCAGAGCCTCCTCCAGCCTGGCCTTAAAGACCCCCAGGGATGGGGCCTCAGCCACCTCCCTGGGCAACCCATGCCAGGGGCTCACCACTCTCATGGGGAAGAACTTCTTCCTCACATCCAGCCTGAATCTGCCCACTGCCAGCTTTGCCCCATTCCCCCTAGTCCTGTCGTTACTCGATAGCCTAAAAAGTCCCTCCCCAGCTTTCTTGTAGGCCCCCCTAAGATACTGGAAGGCCACAATAAGGTCCCCTGGGAGCCTTCTCTTCTCCAGACTGAACAGCCCCAACTCTCTCAGTCTGTCCTCATAGGAGAGCTGCTCCTATCATAGATTATATATCTTACTATCATATTTGATAATATGTAATTTAAAATGTTGAGAACTGCAAAACCCCTTGATTTAAAAGGCTTGCACATCCTCATACTATTATTATAGCAAGTCATGATGAATTTAAGGAGGACAGTTTATGATGTTATTTTAGTATTATTATTCATCTTTCATGATTGTTGTTGTACTGCTTTTATTTTCTATTTTAATCACAATATTCTAATAACCCGAATTCACAAAGTATTTGATAGAGACTTGGAACATTAATCTTGCTAAATCTTGGATCATATGGCCAACATAAAAGTGTGTTTTCAGTCTTTATTTGAAACCTTTTTTTTTATTTAAGGAAATGTGATGCAAAGTACAAGGTGATTTTGGGAGGGAAGAAAAATTACTTCCGTGATAGATCTGATAAGTCACAAACACATTAATGTGATTATTATGAATTTGTGGCATTTGGTTGCTGCTTGGTTTTTTAATAGAAAGTTGTATTGAGAGTTGTTTATAATAGCACCTGTAGGACTTCAGAAGCTTGATGTTACTGCCATGAAGGAGATTTAGCTGCTGTGTTCTGTGCTGGAATGTGGGGTACTTGTTTACCTCTTAAAATATCTGTCTTCTTTACAGCATTAGATTAGTTGCCAGATGTCATGACATATAAATTAAAATAAAAAAATTGTAATGGCTTCCATTTTAGGGAATTATTCCTGTGACAAAAAGAACCCTGAAAATTAAACACCCAAACACACCTTTTTTTCAGAGGAATAATTTTCTAGTATTACATACTTCCAGGAAAAGAATTTTTAGCAAAGCTAAAATCAAGGTTATTTTCAATGATGAATTGAATGTGAAAAAATGGGGTTCTGTTTTTGACAATAAGTTACTTCCTGTATTACTGTTAAGTCTTTTTTTGTCTTTGACAACCTTGTTTTTCAACAGCAAACATGGTACTTTAAGACTTAATAAAAGCAAGTAATATTAAAATAATGATTTAGCTAAAATTTTATTTCAAAACTCCTTTTAATATAGCAAAGCAACATGTGCATACAGTGCTTATTCTGGGAAGAATTGCAGCAAAACCATGTAAGGCATTGATTTCTTTGGACAGGCCAGGCACAGGTTTTTCAGTTGGATCAGGAGATTGATTCTGCTCGTGTCCGAACTTTGATCCAGTGTCTGGCCAGTACTTTTGAGGAAGTAAAAGTTCTGGCATTTGGGCTTCTGATGAAACTACACAACGTTGCATTGGATTCACAGGTATGTCATGAAAAACGTTTTGAAGGGAGAAGTTCAGTGAAAGTTGAATGATATGTATTATGCCAGGTACTGGGATTAGGTACAAAGCATAATTCCTGAAAATGAGAAGTCAATCCCAGTTGCCTGCAGTTGTGTTCATCACTAGCACCTTCTGTATATTTTTATATGGCTTCTGCCCATACCAGGAGGCTTTTTTTCCACTAAGGGATGCAGTTTTGGAAGTTGACTGGGGATGACTGTCAACTGTCAGAGCAATAGTTAAGGCAAGCTCCTTGCTTAGATGTGACTTTGCTTTGTAAATGATTGAGGCACTTGACAAATCCAAATGCATGTTTTGAATGTAAAGTGATCAGTGTACAAAATGAGTGTTTCTTAGGAAATACAAACCAGCAAACTTATTGAAAAGCAGGTTTTTAGATTCCAGGGTGCTAAGTAGCTTCATTTAATCAATATGGAAGGTCAATAAAATGAGCCAATGTTGTGGTTTTGTTGTTTTTTTTCAGGATTCTGAAAATCTAGGTCTCCTGTTCCAGGCAGCAATGGATCTTAGCACAAGTACAAAGCCATACGATTGTGTCACTGCTTCATATTTGTTGAACTTCTTAGTGCATCATAAAGGACTATTTTGTTCAGGAAAATGGGTTGAGCATAACCCCCAGGTAGATGAAACCACATCAGTAAGTACAGTGGAGAAGAACACCTTAGCAGGTAAGCCTTTGGGGAAGTGAACACCAAAGTGTTTTGTGTTTATTTGAAACCTTATTGCTTTCCCTTAAGGCTTTTGGTAGGATGAGTGAGGCATACTGAGTAAGAGATGCTTATTTCTAATAGGATTTTAACTACTCTTTGTTTTGCTGCTAAGAAGATGGATGTCTTGGTAAGATCTTAATCTAGTCCTGTCCACTCTGAGGCTACTGAATGTTCTTAGACATTGGCTTCTGTTAATAGTTTGATCAGAGGGAAGGTGACTTTGAGGCCCTGGTAGCTAGCCTGATGAAGCTGTGCAGGAAAGGAAGCTCTGCTTCTTCTAGGAGCTTGCTCACCCAGAGCAAAGGCAGCTGTAGCAATGCTGCAAATGCACAGGTAACCTCATGTTTTGTTGTTAGTTATCTCTAGCTCTTGATTTGGGTCTGTAATTCATTCCAGTTCTGACATTCTGACATATAAATTAAATAGGTTTTTGTAGCCTTGAAAATTGGGCAGTCTCTTTACAGGCTAGTGTAAGATTCAAATACTTAACTGTAAACTTCTGATCTTTAATATTCTGCTGAACTGTTTGGTGTATTAGCCTGGCTATAAGGGTGAAGTCTGACTTTCAGTATGTGGTAGGTTAACATCTTTGGCTTCATCATGAGCCGTGGGATTGTCCCTGAGTGTGGGATCCTGGGCTGTGCTTTTCACAGCTGCTGCTGGATTTGGGTAGGCTGAATTGACTGTAAGAAATATTGCTGAGTTTATGTCACTGAAGATCAACAATAACTTTTATTTAAATGACAGAAAGCTGAAAAAAGTAAACAAGGAAATTCCTGTGTATTTTCCATTGAATTGTGTAAATGGTTTATTCCTATTTCTTTAAAGCAGGTTTGTTTCTTAGAAAATACCATATATGCATGTGTAAGGCAAATCTGTACTTTTTATAATTTTAGTTATCAAGCTTTTGTTGGTGAATGTTGAAGAAGAAATATTTCAAGCTAAGAAGTCTCTGCTTCAAGCAGCAGCATCATTCCCAATGTATGGGAGAGTGCATTGTATAACTGGGGCTTTGCAGCAATTACCTTTAAAGTAAGTAAAGTATACTACTAAAAAGTAAATCATAACTCCATATTTAGGCATAGTGGAAGAGCTGCTCAGGAGACCATGAAAGCATACAGTGTTATTTGTAACTAAATGCAGTACCTGGGGCTTTTAGAACCCTCACTGGCTGCTGCACTGATTAGCTGTTGGATATTTCCTTCATATGTGTTAAACTCAGTCTTACAGCTTTTTGAACTGGACTCTGTAGCTTTCATAAATACTGTTGCCAACGTGTTTGTAATTTCAATTCTTTCTCTTAAACATAAAGTTATTTTTGATCCATGTTGTGTTGGGTTTTGTTTTGGTTTATTTTTTTGTTTGTTTGTTTGTTTTTGGTTTTTTTTTTAGTAACTTGACATTGGTAGCTGAATGGAAGGAAATGGTGGCCAGGCTCATTCTGATGTCATACAAACTCTCTGCTGTAGTATCCCCAGTAGTACAGAGCTCATCCCCAGAGGGTCTTATTCCAATGGATAATGATTCAGGTAAACAAACAAAACCCCAAAAGAATTATGTTCAAATCTGAAGCTCCTGAAGTTCTGTTTGTCTTACAGCAATTCAGAACTAAAGCTAGCACCCCTCCCTTTCAGTTTCTCATTTTATGTCATAATCTTAAGCCACTCTTAACTTCTGATAGAGATTGTCTTGAAGTCTGCACTAAAAAGCCCCCCCCCATTTGCAGGTTGTGTTGTGGGATCTGTTTCACACTAGATTGACTGTAAGGTCCAGTTTTGTTTTGTCCTTAATCCTCATAGTCACTGTATTTTTTAATTGCATTTTTTTATAGTGCTGATAGGGTTTTTTTGTACTTACATGCTGAAAATTAATTGCATTTGTATAAAGAATTGGAAGCAAAAATCTAATGCTTCTCTTGTTTGATGTGTAGAAAGTTCAGATCGTCTGCAGATGATTCTGCATGAGATACAACCACAGGACACAAATGATTATTTCACTCAGGCAAAACTTTTGAAAGAACACTGCAAAGTAGGCTCTGAAGAGCTGGCTGACCACAGAGCAACAGAAAGTATTTGCACAGAAATGAGAGGTAAATCCAATGCTGTATTAGTAATTAAATCAAAATATTCTTTACAGAGCAAGCATTATACATGGGTGATCAAAATGGGAACTTACTTGCTCAAGTGTAATATTTTAGTTCTGCAATAAATGTGGCAGAAGGTATTCATGGACATGGTTTTAAAGACTTAATTCATTGTGTTTCTGGAAGGTGGTGGTTAATGCCTCTTAGAGCACAAGTGAAAAAGAGTTTTGATCCTGGCTTAGACTCTGTTGTCTTGACTGCACTGGCCAGGTAATCTTTAACACCTTTTATGTCAAGTGATGCTTTCAATGCATTTCTTGTTGAAAGGTGTCAGTGTCATTTCCCTCTCAGTGTACACACGACTAGTGGGGAATATGTTCATGCAATAAAACTTGTTGCATGAATTTACACAAGCAGAATCTTCCATTTGAAAGATTCCAGTGGTAAAATGTTAGAAAGTGTCATTGAGCCTTACTGTGATAAAGAAATCGTAAACTTCAGTGTATTTAGTGTGTGCCAGACTAAATTTATCAAATATCTGTACATTTTAAAATTTAATAGTTTATACAAACTTTTAAAGTCTTAAATATTTGAACTTTTTCCTCATGTTTTTTCCTGTGTTTAAAATAGTCTCAGTTGGGCCATATGTTTTTTTTCATGAAGCCTGTACATATGTTGAAGTGTCACAGTGCCCACCAGATGGGGATGTTGCATTAGAAAAGTCATGCCTTAGCCAGGCTCTTCCTAGGGCAACACCTGGCTTACAACCCAAGTAACATCTAGCAAGTGATGGACTGGTGATTGACGTGGGGTTTGTTGGAGCCTGACTCCAAACTTGGGTTTTTTTGTATAGTTTGGCGTGCAGGTGAATACCAATTGTGAGGAAAAAGACCTCAAGTCTTTATGAGTTTTCTGGTAAAACTGTATACTGCCACCTTTTCCAAGTGGAATGAAGTAGTGAGTGCTCAGGAGTGGAAGAAATTAAGGTCAGCAAAACTGAATTATCTTTTGGCTTAGCAAGTGTATAAATTTTTTTAACAGTTAATTGTGTTTTGTGAGAAGATCAGGCTAAATGAAATTTAAATCACAAGTCTACATCTGAGAATCTTGAGTTACACTATTATGTTTGTCTTTTTTTAAAAAATTTATTTTTAAGGTAAAGAGAGGCAAACCTGTGATGTCACAGCTCAAATGGTTCTTGTGTGCTGCTGGAGAAGCATGAAGGAAGTGTCTCTGCTCTTAGGGACACTGTGTAAACTTCTGCCTTCAAAGCCTGAGGCTGAACCTTCAACTGGGTTGATTACTGTAGAACAGGTAGGGAAGTAGCTTTTAGACTATAAAACCTTCACTTTCTTTTGGGATGCTGATGAGGGTGGGGGAAAGGCAGTTTTCTGAAAACTTTTTTCTTAAATGTACATTCTATATGGGAAAAGGTGGTGTGGTGTGCTTTTTTTCTTTTTTGCCATGTTCTTCTCATGGTTTTCTTGTTTTATTATACTTGGTTAACAGTTACTTTTTGATAAAATGGTATTCAGAAGGCATAACTGTAGTAGTAATAGGTAAGTGAAGAAATTATACCTAGCTAACAAACTCAAGGAATATTTTTCTAATAGTATTGGGTTATTTATAAAAGGTATGCTGTGTTTAGGCATAGCAATGCCTAAATAATAAACTGACTTCATTTTCCAAGTGTCTTTTATTTCATTTTGAACCCTGTGTGGTGGGATTTCACTTAAAGCTCTTCATTAATTGAACTTCATCATCAGTAGTTCTGGAAGTCAAACATGCTGACTAGTCATAGTCTTGTCCTGTGGCAGAGACTGAATTATGCATAATTTGTATGTAATGTGACTCTCTTTTTCCTCTAGTTTTTTTTGATTTCAAAGATCAGAATTGTTAATGTGCCATCTGGGTCTCTTGTAGAATGTTGAGTGCAGTGTTTACAAGAAATTAGATTACCATAGGCATTTATTTGGGAAATATTTTGGATTTATTAAAATTCTGTTTTTAATTGATGATCTTTTCATTTCCATATGGTTTCAACAAAACCAGCCTCTACATGGGAGATTGAAATATGCAAGAAATACTACATTCTAAACTCTTTCCTTCCAACAGAAAATACTTTTTTTTTCTTTAGGTGTTAGAACTTGCCATCTTAAAGAATAGTTTAAAGTACTTTAGATCTCATTATGTTATCTAATGCTGTGATGCCATGGAAATAATATTAGTGTCTTTATTCCTACATTGTCTCTAGCTTTCACATTTTCATCTGGTTAACAGCAGTGCTTGTATTGTTGCACAGGTCTGGAGGGGAGATGAGAGAACAGATAAGCATTTCCACCATTATGTTTCTTAATCTGCTCCAAATCAAAAATTAATTGGTATTGTAGAATGAGTCAGTTCTAGCTGTAGTATCACTGTCCTTATTTAGAAAGTAGACATTAGTAGTTGCCTTTTCAGAAATGCTATGTTATTAAGCAACGTGTCTTCTTTTCCTTTAAATGCCTCATTAGATTCTTTATGCTCCTAATATCTTCTGCAAATCCATTTCTGCATTCTAATTTGAAGCATGTGAACTGATGAGATGTTAGTTAGAAATCCTAATTTTCCTCAGGGTTGCAAGGAAGTACTTTAGGAAATTGGCTCAATGTCTTACAGATACTAAAGGAAAAAGCATGGGCATTTTCTCTGCAGTTTTTTTAACTGGCATTATTCTGCTGTATAAAAGAACCAACTGGATTTCATCATAAGTTACTAGAAAAGTCAATACCAGAACTTCTGTGGCTTCAAATTATTCAGTGTTGATAAATAAGAATTGGATTGTGGTATATTATGCATGTAGAATTTTCCCTTAAAGTTGTCCATTCTTTAGATATTTAGGAGAGATTAGGAGAGATTTAAGAATATGGGGGGACCACATGACATGACTCAAGGGAAACCTTGATCATATTGCTTTGATCCAGGGCTCAGTAATTCTTGAGAAAAATGTGCTAGCACCAGTTGGCCATTCTGTGTCATCCTGTTGCAAAGCCACCTTCATCCTGTAGCTTGCTTCATGTGTAGGTCAGTGACAGTGTTAGGTTGTACCTCACAGCATAGGTGTTACTGTTGCAGTTTATTCACAACAAAAGATCAGTGTGAGCATTGATTTTTGCAAGTAGTCTTTTGATTTGTTTTGCCTCCTTTTTTTTTAACTGAGCATGCAGATGAGAAGGCCATGTCTTGGTGCTGCTCCATGCTAAGAAATGACACAACAGAACTGTGCTTCTTGGCAGGCAGTGGTGTTAGCTAGGTACTTGTGGCACTAATTCCCCTAGAATTGATTCCTCTTTGTAGCTGTTAATGCTGTCTGTTGTGGTGGGTATTTATGCTGGAGAAGTTGGCAAAGAGGCACCCTTTGAATGCCACATTTTTGTTGTTACTGGGAAGTTGGGAGAAGATAAAATTTGCACTTTCCTAGACTTCTGAATAACAGATTTGATTTGAATGGCACTTGAATGCCACTGTATACTGACTAACATCTTCAGCTCCTTGGTGTGGAGGTCCATGCATAGAGGAGTCTTCAAATATGGCATCTGAACTGGGAGTCTTCAAAGCTATTTTGAGGTGGTTGCTTTGCCTTCAAAAATAAGCATAGGAAGAGCCAAGTGTATCAGAAAGAATCCCTCTATTCAAACACGTTTCTACCTTTCATTCTCCATCTGACCCTTGAAGTCCAGAGGTTGCAGGCTCAAACCTTTGCACATTAAGATGTTCAATACAAACAATATCCCATGGTAGTAACCACCACGTAACCAAAATGGTGCCTGATGAAGACTGTCTGTTGATTTTGTCATATGACCTGCAAATCCTAAGACAGTGCACCAAGCCTGGAGGGACTTTTAGCTCTTTCTCAAACTCCTGTTTATCTCATCTGTGAAGCTTTAAGACAGTTTGGGAGATAAGCTTGCCAGAACTGTGTACCAAAGTGAAAAGATGTGGGCAGCAGAAGTAAAGCTTTAGTGACCAAACAGTCAGGAGAGAGCTCATATGAGCCCTTGTGGAGCACTGAAGAACACAGAAGACTTTTAAGTGCTGACAAACCTCAGTATTTACTGACTTGTGCCACCAGTGCAGAAGTATGGCTCCCACTGCTGCTTTGGAGCTTGTTCTATTGAAGGAAGAGTTTAAAATAAATAAACAAAACCCCCAAACCCATCAAAACCCAACCTCTCCCCAGTTTTTAATGTAATCTCTTTTGGCGTTCAATAAGGTTGTCAGTAGTTCACTGGTTACTAGTTGCTTCTAACTGTGAGATGCTATTGCAGTCCTTTTGGAGTTTAAAGTTGTCCTTTCCTAAAGGTTCCAAAAAAATACTCTGTAGAGTGTAGGACCCTGCTTGAGTGGCATCTTATTGCCAGGAAAATAAGATACAGAGTCACAAATGTACCGTTTCTCTGAGCACTTTTGGAACCTCTTGTACAGAATTTATATCTTGAATACTGAGATTTTTTGGTCTCAGCACCAAGCATTGCCCTGTAAACTTTTGATTGTTGCATTAGTAAGACTAACCTCTTGCCCTTGGTTTTTTTTTTTTTTGACTATGATGATCAAATGTCTTTAATATATTTGCTCCTTACTCCGCGTTTGAATATTTTAAATTGAATCAGGGTGTTAGTTGCTGTGCAAGCGAAGTTGATAAGGCCACCATTTATTAGGGTTGCTGTGAATCTTCCTGTGTAAACTTCTGATTGTTGCATTAGTAAGACTAACCTGTTGCCCTTGGGGTTTTTTTTGACTATGATGATCAAATGTGTTTAATATATTTGCTCCTTACTCTGCATTTGAATATTTTAAATTGAATCAGGATGTTAGTTGCTGTGCAAGCGAAGTTGATAAGGCCCCCATTTATTAGGGTTACTGTGAATCTTCCTGATCTTGTAGAAGATGTCAATTCATTGACTTATTCTTCATCCTGACACGTGAAGTACTGGTTTTGTGACACAGGGAAGTTGGACGCTCGTGGATGGCATGATGCTGTTAGATAAGAGTCCATGCTTGTGCACTTGCCTCAGGATCAGGCCTATGTAATTTGTGAGAACTGAGTTATGGCTGTGCTGCTTCTTCAAACTCTAGCCTGGGAGTGGAAATGAACATGTCAGAGTTCAATCTGAAGTGGGCTTTAGTCCATGTGGCTGTTGCAATAAGCTCAGAAATATAAGTAGTGAAAAAAAAATCAAAATACAGATGAGTAATTCTGAACACAAAGGTGGTGGTGGAACAGGACAGCAGTTTGCTTTGCATGTGTATGGTTTTCTTGTTTTGTTTTTTGTTTACACACCTGGAGAGCTGGTCTGTCTGTGGGTCAGTTCCTTCTGCAAAAAGGGCACTTACTCCTGCTTTTGGACTACAAAACTGAAACCCTGGAGGTACATAAACTAGCTTAAAATCCACTCAAGGAAAGTAACCATTCTAGCTCAAATATTTCCAGTTGTTGTTTGTTTCACATTAGGTGAGTTTTAGCTGCAGGAAATAAGTAGTAGGCTTAGTCTTCATATTTTATTTTTTTTTTAATTATTGCAATCTCATTGCTTGGGTATATAAATTACTTAAGAGTAGAGTGGAAAAACCATATAGGTAGACCTGATGCTAACTTCTCTGACATCTTAGTTACTTGTCAGACTGTTAAAGTATGCTATTTAATATATAACAGTATAGGTGGAAATTAGTAAGAGACTCAACATGATTTTTTTGCTTTGTTTTCTGTAAAAGTGTTGAGGAACCTTTTGCTGAAGATATCTTAGGAAATATGCCTGAAGAAATTTTGCATAATAGGGTTAAGTATGTGCCGTGTGTTTTAAACAAATTCTTTTAGAAGTTTGGTTTAGACCTTGGAAGTTGATGAGAATTAGATGAAGAAAAATTCATACTTTTCTGTAGAACAAGTCTGGGTTGAATTGTAAGCTTCCAAACAGCTTTAAAAGCTTGGTATTCTGGGAGCATTTTAGAAAGTAACTGTTGGTAAAAGTTTAGCCATAGCATTTTTGATTTTTGAGACTTATACAATTCACTCTTATACAACATGTTTTTTAATTTTAAAATTGTTTCTAGGAGTCAGACAATCATGCAGAATCCTAGAACCTTAACACAGTTTTTGTCACAGTTTTTGAAGTTTGAATTTCTTACTTTTCGCAGATATTTTTGTAGGTGTTTGTTTCTGATGTTATTGTTTAGAAGATACTTTCTTTGGGTATTTAGCTAAGAGCAAAGGCAAACAAGAAGGATTCTGAGTTTGTTGCCTCTAAAAGTCAGAGTTGTCCCTGTCTTTTCTTAAAATCTATGTGTGTTCCTTTTGGACAAAGAGCTAATTTTATGTCCTTTATTTTTTTGGCCTTTTTTTAAGGACATAGCACTATCCATTTGTGAACTATGTTCACTTGATTCGTGTCAAAATCATATTGGGGCGCCATGGTGAGGGGTGGTCTTGTTGGTTTTGTATAGCTACGGGCCTGGAGAAAAAGCAAGGTGATTAATTTTGTTTCCTTGTTGCCATTTGGTGTGCTGTTTTGGCTGGCTTGCATTGAATCTGCTAACGGCCACTTAATGTTAAACGAAGGGGAGTTTGTGGAGCATGCGTGGAGCCTGAAGTAATTAACACCAGGCGCCAAGGGGGATTATTGACTGCATTCCACAACCACCAGGTGGGAGCGAAGACGACCCCAAAAGGTGAAAAGAACATACTGCAAAGAAGACCTATTTTTTTTTGGAATTAATTTACATGGACCCACCTGTTAATGAATATGTATGAACCGGGAGAATAAAAGCCGAAGACAGGGATTGTATGGTGTGTGCGTCTTGGTTGAGCAGAGACTCCCGGTGCACCCAGTGCTGTTTGCTTGCCTTTTGTTAATTTAATAAATACTAAATTTAATTGGAATCTGGTTTTATGCTAAATTATTTCTCACAACCTGAAAAATGGACTATAATATTTGTTATCCATAAAGTAAATATTTTGGTTTAGTTTCTGTGATAGGACTTAGAGTTGTTTTTTTCCAATCAGGGGAAGGATTGCTGCTTTTAATTGCTGAAGTATCTTGCATATATAAATAAATCCTCTATGTATAATTTCAAATAGATTTTTTTTTTCTTTTTTAGGTTAAAAATATTGGAGATTACTTTAAACATCACCTGCTGCAGTCGAGGCACAGGGGTGCGTTTGAATTGGCATACGCTGGCTTTGTGCAACTTACAGAAACACTTTCCAGGTAGAGGATGGGGAACTTACTGTGGTTTTAATTAATCCTTTTACCAAGCTGTGGCACCAGGCCTGAAACTGGCTGTCTGAGCAGATCCTTCATTTCCTGTGGATTTTATTCAAGTTTGGTGTAGGCATGATTATGATATTAGACACATGAGATCTGTGACTTGGACTGAGAGGCTTTACGGTTAGAGATGGAGGTTAGGCATTGAAAAACTATACAGACATTTAATGCTTGTTGCATTTTTCTTCATATCTGTCTCAAAAGCTCTTGGGAAACGTAGGAGGGTGGAATTCTTGCCCCCACTCCTTTTTCCCAGCCCTTTATGAAAATGAATGCCAGATTTTTTGGTTCATCCAGGATCTTTTCCTGGAAACTTTAAGTACTTGTCACAGAGTTGTGTATCCTGACATTTGGAAGTGCATCACAAGATGTGATATGCAATCTTTTACATTTTTTTTTTCTTTTCCCCTTGTAACTTTATTCTTTCCTAGAAGAACTAAATGAACAGAATTGTCCTGAGGTCTGGGCAAGAGCTCTGGAATTTCCATTACATGCTTAGTTACCCATTTCACGTATTGGTAATATTTCTTTGTGATATATAGTGATTATATCATATCCAGTTTTCAATAAGATAAATCAAAATCCCTGCTGATTTTGTGGGTTCTGGCATGCATTTTTTTTAGCATAGTTTTTGGAAAGACCAGTCAAATTTTCCAGTTGAAGCATATGAGTTTTCATACCAATGCCAGATTAAGTAACCAGTGTTCCCCTTGTGCCCCAGGTGGGCCAGTCTGAGGCACTGACCTGTTTCTTGTTTATTTTGAGGGGGTGTGGAGGAAGAAAGAAGGGATAGTTTTGTTTAGGTTTTCTAATGATGGAAATAAATCTGGTGATGGAAACAACTTTGGTCTCTTAGTACAGACCAGATGCTCGTGTGACCCCTCAGAGTTTGCACAACAGAACTGAGGGGTTGATTTCTGGTACAGGCTGTCAGTCAGGTGGCTGCACATAGGTACCAGCAGTGCTACAGAAGTTGGTATTTGACACACTGTAGGCCCCATTCTGTGTGCCCCTGAGATGTTTAACTATAAGCCAGGGATCTGTGGGTGATATATCTGTAGAAGGTGCATTGTTTCCTTTTGTGTGCTTGCAGTTTGAGGTGTTTTAAGTTGGCCTGGGTAGTTTGTTGGATGCTTATACAACCTTACTTGACACTTCATAATTTACTTCAAAAGGAAGAAAAGAAACTGCTGTATGATACTGTTCTTGCTTATCTTCTTGCCTGTCTATATAAATTACATACACTTGTTTAAGTGTTGTGTTCTTTTTCTGTACTACGAAAACTTGGTTCAGGAAGTGGTGAGGTGAGGTAAGAGATGATTGCCTGGTGGGACCTTTGGTGATGGCTTCTTATTAACTTCCCTGCTGGGTTAGATCTTTTGTTTTCAGTGCCACACAGCTCCTACAGTGAGTGAGAAAAATCTTGCCAAGATGAGTGACTGGTGACATACTATCATGGACAGCATTTGAGGTGGTCCTGCTTATCTGGGTGACTTTCTAGAGAAGTGGTTATGTTGTCACATCAATTAATGCATCTAATTTGAATGGGCTACAGAGCACACCTTTTATACTTATGATTTTTCCAAGTCAAATACAAAACGTTCTGCTGCCTGCTGCATACTTCTGGCTACTGTTTGTAGGTACTTTAGCACATTGTGCACTCATTCATTCAGTCTCCTGAATTGGATGTTGGACATGCAATAGTGTGGGTCGGTTTATTAATTTTTTTTGTGTGTGTTTTGTTTGGTTTTTTTTTGTTTTGGTTTTGGTTTTTTGTTTTAAATGGGGGGGAAAAAAAAAAAGCAATCCCCTAAATGGGAAAAAAAGCAATCCCCACCTCAACATGAAAATCCTCCGTTCTTTTCAATGCTTCTCTTGCAGACCTCAATCCCCACCCCAACATGAAAATCCTCCATTCTTTTCAATGCTTCTCTTGCAGACCTCTGACATCATAACTTAAGGCTTTTTGTATCATTATGTAAACTTAGTTCTGCATGTGAAACTTTATTTTTTAAAGGCAGAAATAAGTTCAGATAACAAAACATTAGCAATTTAAGGCATGGGTTTTCTTTCAAGATAGACAGTGACAGATTAAAATGTTTGTTCCCAATAGGTAGTATTTCCATGTCAGGCACCATTTCTTTGCTGATTAAATTAATACAGTAATCTAAATAAAATAAGCTGTTTACAGTGTAGAATACATAGAAACAAGTGCTGAATATTGAAGGATGTTATCTTGAGGTATGTTGGATGTGAATATAAACATGTGTTGATGTAAAAAAATTCAATGGCTAAGTTCTACAAACTACTTCAGTTTCAAAGGATTTATTCCTCCTATTGTATTGAAGGAACCTTGGGCATCAAAGTCATACTGTTGGGGAGGAGATCTTATACTACCACCAGCCTTTTTGAGGGGAGAAAGGGGATAATCCAAACGGCCACACCAGTCTGATCTCAGTCAATACATAAGACTGTCTAGAACAAACTTTGTAGGAAAGGCAAACTAAAAAGCAGGAAATACTGGAAAACATGTAAAATGTTCTGTCTGTTTATAGTGGACTATCTACACAGCAGGCTAGCTGTTTTCCTTTGATTTTTTTCAGTTTTTAAATGTCTTTTAAAAGCTGAGGCAAATAGAGTAGAACAGATCTACCCAGACTTCAAAGAAGTTCCTGGTATGTTTGTTCCTTCTCTCTTTTTTCTGCCATTGTATTTAGTGGAGTACAATCCACTTAAGAGCAGCTCTATATTGTGTTGTAAAAGGAAGAGCCAAGCTCAAGAGAACTCTGCTTCTCTGGAATTTATTAAAACATTAAGTGGTATATATGTATCATTAAAAAAAAAAAAAAAGAAGTACTTATATTTAAGTCATTTTCCTCTTCTGAATTAACAGTTCTCCAAAACCAATTTTTTGATGATGCATGCTGCTTAGTTGCTTATATTTAAGTCATTTTCTTCTTCTGAATTAACAGTTCTCCAAAACGAATTTTTTGATGATGCATGCTGCTTAGTATTTTTAAAGTTAAGGTATTTCAAGCAGAGCAAGTATTCCATTTGGAAAAGCCCTTTTACAAGAACCAGAGAGCAGCTCTGTAGAAATACTGTTGTTTCTGTGAAAGAAGATATTTGGCAGTAAATATGGATCTCGAGGCTGATATTTGTTTTCAAAATGAAGGAGAAAGGAAACTGATACCATAATAGCCAATAACTCTGTGGTTTGATACTCCTGGGTGACAAAGGAGTGTGTTGGGACTCTTCTCCACAGTGGGTGAGTTAAGTCTCTTGGTGAATCTGGTCGCTCTGCAGGTCTGTGTAGTGTCCCAGAATCTCTCCATTGACCCTGCTGCAGCTGAGGGGCTTCATTCAGCAGGTACACCCAAACTGGCCCACCTCTCTCCATAGCTGCCAGGCTCACAGACAGTCTTGAAGCATGTGTTCCAGCATCTATTTTAATTTACTTCTGCATCCACAGATACTGGAGGAGAAAGCCTTTGTCTGGGGCAGTTTATAGCAACCTGCAGCTTAAACGTGATATCTTGTTGAACAGAATTGAATTTCAGATCTAGAGAAGCATCCTTGAGTCTTTAATTCATTCCTTCTCTAAGACCCAGTGAAAAATCTGTCACCAAGACTGCCAGATCCCTTTCTCATACTTCTAGGAAAAATTCCAGTTGAACAAAGACCTTCACGTTTATAGCCAAACATTTCCTTTAAACTACATGCTGGGTTACTTACCATCTGAGCTTGCTTGTAGCTATACAACCCTTAAATATCAGTCTTCATAGAACCTGGAGCAGACTTCTTTGTAGACAGGCCTGTCTGAGTTAGTGGTGAAAGAAAAATCTTTCCTCTGCAGAGCTTTCTTATGAACCTGATTAAATGTGATCTCTGTCTTGCCATTTGGATGTAAATTGCTGAGCCTGCTCTAAGTGTGCGAGTTGCCATTCTGCCTTTTCCCTGTTCATATTCCTTCTGGGTGTGTAATGCTCTCTTCGTCGTGCCTGCTTAATGTTGTTTGCAGCTGGACATTCAGTTACAAAACAAGCAACCTTCATGTCAATGAAATAAGCAATGGAGTTTAAATATTTTCCTGTCATTTCCTGAGAAATTACAAGTCCTCATTCGGTCCGATAACGTGGTTAGGGAAGTACGTGGAGGCATCTGGGCATCTGTTTTAAACTTGACTCTCCTGAAATCCTAATAAATATCCAAACAATTAATCTGTTCCAAATGGTATTCTGCCTCTTTTGCTTTTATTTAGTGAAGTTTCTCTGAGAGATCAAGTAGAATAAAAAGATTTCTGGAAATCTCAAAATCATAGTGTCGCATGGCTGTGGCTGTAGTGGTCTGCTTTGCTAAAGCTGCAGGATGCAAGGGGAAAGTTTGGGGAGAGTTAGGTCATATAGGTGTTTATTTAGGAGTAATGCATTCTGAACATTTAAAAATCATCTAATTAGAGCTTGAATTAGACTCTGAACACAATTTTATATATATGCAACAAGTTAGGACTGTATTGAATGGTTTTCTGGAAGAATGTAATGGTAAACCCCCTGCTTTGATATCACAAATGTTTCATCCAGTACCAGTGGAAATTATTCAGCTATATCTAGTCAGTGCCTGATCTTCTGTAATATTTCTGTTGAAGAACTGTGAGTAGGCTGACCTAATCCTTAGCAGTAAACACTGCTTATGACTTGTTGCTCTGAAATGACTGTTACTCTTTGCTTTGCCAGGCCCCTATGCTCTGCTAGCAAGACTTCTTGTAAAATTTACAAGTCATTGACAGGCTTTCTAGTGAAATGTACTGGAATCGTCACTAACTTTCCAGCAAAAATGTAATCACAGATGTGAAGGAAAGAATCCTAAAATGGAGAGGAAAACAAAGTGTGTGTGACGGGAAACTGTTCTTACGTCTTGTGATGCTTGTAGGGTTGGGAAGTACACTATGCAGTGAAGAACAAGATACAGTGTTAAAGCACTGCTCAGCTTGAAGACATGTTAATTTTAAACTCTCTTCATATTTTCCCCCCCATTTATTTTCCAGCTTGGTGAAAGAGTGGTAGAGGTAATCATATTGCCTCTGAAATTTTGAGGCCATCCAGAGTTTTCTCTGTTCGCTTTACTGTTACAGAAACTTTACCATAGCACCCTTCCCAATGCACCTATATTATTTGAAAATTTTGCTTTATTTAGAGCAGATATTGTGAAAAGGAGGATGCAAGTGAAAGGACTTGGTCATTTCGGAGGGGTTGTTCTTAAAAGCAGACATTTTCTAGAGTAACTTGAATATTACATTGAATAGTAATGTGTTTTTGAGACTAGACTTTCGTTTCCTTATTTTTCTGAGAAGTGCCAGGGGCAGTATGAAGACCAGCTTTATAAATAGCAAGAATCACATTATTGACATGAAAAATAATAATACTACAGGTCTATTGGGAGAGAAAAAATGGTGAAAGAAAGCCTCCTTTTCCCCAGATAGAGACTGATTAGAAACACTAGACTTCTGGATATACCCACGTCAAAAATGTTTCTGGTCGTGTGAAGTTTATGCCACAAACCACTGACATCCAGGAAGGCCAAATCCAAGATCAACCCTTTGTTCTTAACACACCATTAATTTTGGATAGGAGAAAATGCAGCAATATGAGCTAGGGAAGGGGCTATAGCTTTAACATGGGATTGCCAGGCTTTTTTGTACTTGGTGATTGTGACCACAGAAAGAGTTTTAGGCATGTATGAAATTGTTATTAACAGCAGACAAAGAGAAATTTGTAGAAGAACAGTTGCTGTACTTCATCTTAAGTAATTTCTGTATCACATTACTGTGTTATATTTTAATTATCGACACTCTGTTTGATCTGGTAAAAACAATTACTGTTTCATCCTGGAAAATGACATTTGAGCTTGAAACCACCATCTTTACATAGATACATTATTCTTAAAATTTAGGGCCACCTGCTTCTTAAGGCAATACTCTTCTTGCCAGACCATAAGGAGATGGAGCTGCCAAATGTAAGGGAGTAGACATCTCCATTGCAAAGTCAATAGTCTCTAATGTTTCTAACTTTAAAGCAAAAACTCCTTCACCTTTAAAAGTCAGTGGGTGACTGAACAAGGTGGAATTACTTGTGGCAAGATCAAAGCAATACATTTTTAAGCGAGTCTGCAGTTTATTGGATTTCAGTGTATTTCTCCTCTTTCTACTACTACTGAAAGGGGAAAAACCCTTCAGTTTGCTTAAGCATAAATTATTCAGTATGCTATGTAACAACTTTTAAGTATTTCCTTAATGATTTACTTTGTATTCTTCTGCACCACAGCAGATGTAGATCTTGTGAGACGGTTAATACTAAGATAACATAATAAAGA
Source organism: Merops nubicus (assembly GCF_000691845.1). NCBI lineage: Eukaryota > Metazoa > Chordata > Aves > Coraciiformes > Meropidae > Merops > Merops nubicus. Next base: position 31,263 of record NW_008600751.1, read on the forward strand.
GAGAGGAACCCTGTTCTTCTTCCCATGACTGATCTAAGATATTTAAAGTCTGCTTAGCTAGGGAGGTAAGACCAGCTGCAGACATGATTGAGAGGTAGCTTTTGCAGGACATGTTGATGTGGATGAAGAGAACTGTGAACTAAGAGTCTAGCTGCAGAGACCCACAGAGGAGATCCATAAGCGATTTTGTGTGGTCTCAGCCCTGGAATTGTGTGTCCTCCTTTTGTGTACCCAAAAGCAAGCAAAGGAGCATGTCCTGAAAATTAGGAGTGGAAGCTAATTATCAGCAACAGAGAGAGTAATGTCAAAGAAATGAGGACTCACTGTTGGTTTCCAAATTCATTTGATTGCTTCTGTCACTTGCTTGGGGAAAGAAGTGCCCCTTTTTTATGCTGTGATATGAGGTGACATACCCCTTGTGAAAGCCACATTTCTCTTGCTTTCCAGACTGGTGGTTTGCATGTTGGCTGCTATTTGGAAGAGCTGCTGCCTTTAAATTAAAAGAAGGCCTGGCAGCAGTGTAGGAAACCTGTGGTGAGAATCCTAAGGGAATTACTGAAGAGTAAGAAGTCTGCTCTGTTTTCTGCTGACCTGTCTGGCCCTTCCTACCATTTCTATTTTCTGCATTACTCATTTTCTCTTTATTTTGTAAAGAAGAAAAGGAAGATTTTGCTACAGATTAAAGCCTTGTTTGTTGTTCAGTGTCAGGTTTTTAGTCTACTTAAATTCTTGCTTTAGTAAGAGGATAGTAATAAAGGTGAGAGTAGATGCAGAACTTCCATTAGATTTTGCTTTTCACCTCAGTAACTGCTGCTTTTTAGCTTTTCTTTTAAATTATTTATTTCAGTCACTTAGGTAGAAAACTTGATTGTAGTCTTGCTGTAAGGTCTCACTACTTAATCATGAATTTAATTATAGTTTATATTTTTAGGTAAGACAAGTCCTGCATGGTTGAGATAATTGCCATTGTATTGCTCAGAGTGATTAATTCTTCTACTCTGAATCACGTGTGAAACCAGTGTGATGGGTTTTAATAACAATGTCCTGTTAATAGAAATTTTTGTAACAATGAATGATCATTTTGGAACGTTGGCATGAGATTAATGAGCTGGTCTTGCATACTGAATATGGTACATTTAATTGAACTGATCAGCAGGAGCAATTGAAGTAAATTGAGTTCTTGTCCTTGGAAATCCTTTGCTTTCAGGCCCTGCTGAGTTTAACTGCAGAGGAGGAGTATTTGATGATAGGTGAGCAGTTTAGGTGCTTTACATAAAGTTTGACTGGCATAGTATTTTAAAAAGAGCAGTATGTCTTTTTAATTTCTTCTACTACTCTGAGGTTTGCAGGGGTATTTACATAATATGTACTTACTGAGAGGGGCTTCAGTTTTGTCTTGCATGGCTATAAACATAATTATGTTAGTTAAGGTCAGGGTCAGTAGCATCGAATACTGTGTGACAATAAAGATAGGAACTGGTGAAGTGTCACATCCTACACAGTGACTGATGTGCATGTGTCTTTGTTTTCTTCTCCACAACACGTTAATAGTCCTTGGCAGACAGTTTTGGTGCTGAAGCATGGAATCCTGTTTTCTGTGCAGTGAAACATCTTTTCCTAGGGGCACTTAATAAGTAGGGTTAATATAATTTACACAGACATTGGAAAAATGTGCAATTCCTTTTTTAATCTCTATCTTCTTTAAAACTCTGTGTATGTGCTTGGAGATGTTCGTGCATCGTGAGAAACTTCTCAAAATCACTAAATGCATTCTTTGGCTCTGTCCTGATTTTCTGCCTATTTTTTCCCTGTAGGTGTAACAGGGAGGGTCTGCACAGGATGCCAGAGCAGTGGCTGAGCTGTGTTTTAGAAGAAATCAGATCTTGTGATCCTTCATCTACACTGTGTGCAACCAGACGCAGCGCGGGAATTCCCTTCTACATACAGGTACCAACTAACAGTGTTATTTCTCACTTAATGGTGTTTTTCATGTCCTTTCTGGGGAATACACTTATTTATCTATTTATTTTTCTTCAACCCTTTCTGGTCAAACAGTTCCTTCTATTTATACAGACTTCCATTGCCTTTGTGTAACCAGGATGTCACGTGTAATTAAGCCATGTTTGGTACTGTTTAGTGCTGCAGTTCTATTGACTTTAGAGTTTTTTTGGTTTGAGGGAGATTGAAATAGCTTTTCAAAAGAGTGGACTTAGGCACTCTGTGGCCACTGTAATAATCCTGGCAAATTGTTAATTTAATTCACAGATTAAGTGAGGCTCGGTTAACCATGTAACCCTGAGCTTCTTGCATGCAAAGTGGGAGGGTGGTGAAGTGTGAACAGATCATCAGAGAATTGTAAAATGGTGGCCTAGAAAATACTACGAAGAACTTGGGAAGTCTACTCAAGAACAGTGAAGCAGGATGAAGGTATACAGTCACACAGAACCATAGAATCACCATGGTTGGAAAGGACCTCCTGGATCACCAAGTCCAACCCTCCAACATTTCCCTAACCACTAGACCATAGTCCCAAGTGCCGCATCCGCTTGTTTTTTGAACACCTCCAGGGAGGATGACTCCACAACCTCCCTGGGCAGCCTGTTCCAATGCTGCATCACTCTTTCAGTACCCCCCCACCCTCCCTGGGCAGCCTGTTCCAGTGTCTGACCACTCTCCCAGTGAAGAAATTCTTCCTAATATCCAATCGAAACCTCCCCTGACGCAACTTGAGGCCATTTCGCCTCATCCTGTTGTCAGTTATTTGGGAGTAGAGACCAACACCAGCCTCACTACAACTTCCTAGAGAACAATAAGGTCTCCTCTCAGTCTTGCCTTCTCTAGGCTAAACAACCCCAGTTCCCTCAGGCTGTCCTCATAAGACATGTCTTCCAGCTCTCTCACCAGCCTCGCTGCCCTTCTCTGGACCTGTTCCAGCACCTCCATGTCCTTCTTATGCAGTGCTGCCCAAAACTGGGCACAGCACTCAAGGTGTGGTGTCACCAGTGTCAAGTACAGGGACAGGATCATCTTGTCTTCTCTAGGCTAAACAACCCCAGTTCCCTCAGGCTGTCCTCATAAGACATGTCTTCCAGCTCTCTCACCAGCCTCGCTGCCCTTCTCTGGACCTGTTCCAGCACCTCCATGTCCTTCTTATGCAGTGCTGCCCAAAACTGGGCACAGCACTCAAGGTGTGGTGTCACCAGTGTCAAGTACAGGGACAGGATCACCTCCCTGCTCCTGCTGGTCACACCATTTTTGATACAGCCCAGGTTGCCATTGGCCTTCTTGGCCACCTGGGCACACTGCTGGCTCATGTTCAGCCGGCTGTCCACCAGCACCCCCAGGTCCTTTTCCACCAGGCAGCTTTCCAGCCACTCCTCCCCAGGCCTGTAGCGTTTTGGGGTGGTTGTGACCCAAGGGCAGGACCTGGCAACATGAATTGGTATTGACGGAGTCTTGAGTGCAGTGACTGAGTAGGTTGCTGAAGACTTGTATCCATGAGCATGGGGCCATATTCCTGCAGTCTTCCTGCTCCCAGAGTTACCATCAGCTCCACACGTCCCAGCCTCCAGCTTCTGCCAAGCTCAGAACTGGTGGCTGATTGGCTGGCTGGCAGTGTTCTGTCTCTGCTCAAGGTACCACCTCCTGCTGGGTGCCTCGAAGTAGCAGGCAGCAGCTTATCTGCATCCTTGTGGTGTCAGTCCCTGCAGAGTTGGTCCTGCACACTACATGTAACCTGTTTGTGTTCCTTTGCTCCTTGAAGTGCCCATGATCTCTTTCCCCTAAATTAACCTCTCTCATTTTAATTTTTCAACCATTTTTTTTTCAGACAGGAGTCCAAGATTAACTGCACAATTTTGTAACGTTCTCCATTTGCTGAAGTATAGTCTCAAGAACGTTCCAAAAATCTGAGGGACTGCTGGGAGCAAGCTTTCCCTGCCAGAATAATTCATCTTGCTTGTTTTCCACTCTGAGTTTGCCCTGAGAAAGTTGAGGCAGCCTGCTTCTGTCTGACCTCTCATATGTCAGTCACAGCCTGCTCCTGGCTCTGCTAGATCTGTGCATGCTAGGCAGGAGAGATCAGAGGCAGGGCAGTGGTTTTAGAGACATTTTTGCTTTTCAGTTTCAGCAGTTACAGATCTTCTCCTTTTATATCTTAAGTTGTCTGCAAAATTCATTTGGTGTTCTCACATCTTCTGGTTTCACCATTCATACCACTGAGTCTGAATCCAGTGGACATTAGCTAGAGTTATTCCTGAGAATGTGAAAAAACAAACGTGTTTGAATCAATTATTTTTGTGTAAAAAGTTACATTGTCTTATGTAAGGACTAGGTGGACTCAAAAATATCCCACAGCAGAAGACCTGTGTGTAGTCTGCAGTTGGCTTGCATTACTGAGTCCATATGGCAAGGCTTGTGCTGTGCCATTGCTCTGAATAAACAGATCAGGTGCTTTTATTTTGGTAGCTCTGGAAGAATATGAAGTTAGTCTAGTCAATTAATGAGAAGGTTTGAAATGAACATTTGAATTAGTCTGAAATAATCTATTTTCAATTTGTAATTTTATTGTGAAGAGAGGTGGTAGTGTTCTGTGACAGTAGTTCTCAGTGTGCCTGTAGCACTCAGTAAAATGGATTAAGCCTTAAATAGCATATTGCATTTAGATAATAAAAATACAAGTCATAATGCATATCCTAACGATACCATAATAAGGTTATTTTATTAATGCATAAAATTGAGACTCAGTGTGGTCTCCTTGCCATCTGCTTCCTGTGACATTTATTTTTTGTTTTACTAAAACACATCTGTTTTAATAATAATACGTAATTTTTAAGGTTATGAGCATTTAAAATGACCTGTTTAACATTGTACTATTAGGGAATAATATTTTTGAGGTGCAGTGCCAATTAGTGGGTGAGGAAATAGTTGGGAAAATACTAGTTACAGCTTCAATGTATTTAGGGTATGAAATTTTAGTCTTCAGTTTGTTCTCTATTTTATACTTCATTAATACTTTTTTTTTTAACCTCCCCTTTCTGTTTCTCCCATTACTAAAGGTTCTGATAAACTGGCAGTGACTACTTCTGGGTTTCTGCCTAACCTCTATAATTCATTTGGCTTGCAGCTGATCCATTTGGTCATTCTTATGTGATGTCAAGTACTATTAAATATCTTGTTTGAACTGATGCTGAACAGATTCTGAGCCCCAAAACACAAATGGATAATAATTTTTAATTTGAAAGAAGCGATCTGCGATTATCCATTTGTACTAAGTGGGACAAATGCAACAAGACCTACTAGACAGACTGTTTTAACTCCAGTCCTGAATTTCAGAGGACTAAATTTAGGGTGTTTTCATCTCAGCTGGAATGTCCTACCCATAGAACTACTACTTGGAGATGGATGTGTCTTCTCTTTTAAAAATACTCTACTTGTTTTATCTCATTTTGCAAACTAGGATTTATTCTTTGGCCATCCCATGTTGTCTTAAATATGTATGTTATTAAAGTTAAAAAATATCCATACTAGGAAATGTAAGTATGTGTAATGTGGCAGATAATTCTGCTGTAATAAATACTAGGATTTTTTTGGTGTCTGTGATAAATTGTTACATACAAGCAGATTTTCTTAGGCAGATGGACAGTGTGTGAGCTAAGTTTTCATACTGAAACATTGAATTCTAAGAGGCTTTGAACAAAACTAAGTAAAAACTGAATATTTTGCAAATTTTTCTTCAGTGCTTGCGTATGGTCAGAAGCTAGGTTGTAATATGGTAAATATAGGAGCTTGGAGCAGAACTGATAGTAAAAAGAAAATGGCTAGAAACACCTGATATTGTTTCTCTTTATTTTTCTTTTAACTTTCTGTAGGCTTTGTTAGCTTCAGAACCAAAGAACAAAACAGATTTGCTGAAAATGACAATGAAAGAATTGTTGACTTTGGCTGCACCTTTGAATGACTCATCAAGTGTAATTCCACAGGTAAAATGCAGCCTCTCATCAGAAGGGAAATGTCAAAAGAATGTTTGTGTTACTTCAGTTAAAGATACTTCTGTGTGTTTGTAATGAGGATATTTTAATTATCTATAGCTAGGCTTTAAAATTGTGTGTGTGCATGTAGGGAGTTTAGGAACTCGCTGGACTTTGCAAGTGCTTAAGATACTACAATATTGATTTGGCATAATTTCTTTAGTATAGCAAATAGATCCATATTCATTTTGAATTTATATGATATTTACTGACTGTACTGTATTTCTAAACAAACAGAACAGTTTCCTCTTTACAAGGAAATGAACAAGCAAGCATTTGTTTACATTTAAAGTAAATGCCTTGCATAAATCATGTTGCATGCAGGAAAACACTACATGAGAAGTGATTTTATGCATGCTTAGTAGCTGCTGAAACTTAAATATATACACTTGGAATGCATAAAAACTTTATTTTCAAGTCAAGATCTTTCTCTTCAGTATGTTGTTACCAAATACTTAATCTTTCTGTTTGTAAGTTGAAGCCATAATTTGTTGACAATACATAGAAGTGTGTTTTAATGGCACTGCCAGATTTTCTGCTGGTATAAATTTATGTAGCCTTGTCAAAGTCTGTGAAGCTACACAGATTACCACCTTCCCCTACAGAGAGAAGAGAAATAGCAGAAAATGCTCCATATGGTGAAGCAAGCCTGGCTGTCAGTTTTAGCTTAATATTGGCCTCCTGTGAGCTGTAGTTTATTTTTTCTCACAGTATCTACAGCATGTCAAGAATGTTGGAAAAGATGATTCTAAACTTTGGAAGTTATTTTTACAGCTATGGTAAACTAAGGAAAAAAAATCTGGCCTTCACTTGCAATGCCTGGACTGTGCTTTTTATTTTTTAGAGGAATATATTTTTAAACTGTTTTTAACAGTGTTTATTGCTGCACCTTTTTAATTTAATAGGAGTATTTGTGTATTAAATATGGAAATCAAGTGGTGTAAATGTGCATATGGATTATTTTTGTTTCACACCTTTGCTGCTATAATTAACATTAAGATATTTTCCAAAATGTATCTCTTTCTTTTTCTGTCCCCACAGGTTCATGCTTTAAATATTCTTCGGGCACTGTTTCGGGATACCCATTTAGGTGAAAACATCATGCCTTATGTTGCAGATGGAATACAAGCAGCAATTTTAGGTTTTATGTCACCTGTCTGGGCAGTAAGTTAATTCTTCGTTTTTCCTCTCTAATTTGCAGGATGTAGAGTGGTGGTGTTCAGCAAATCTTTGGGCATGTTTGTAAAAGGTAGTACCACAAGTTGTGGAACATGGTCTAATGTTTTAAAGTACAATAAAGAATAACAGACCTACAAAAAAGTCATAATGTTGGTCAATTCTTTTGATTTTGTTTCATTTTTCTGTAATATAAGGCGCTGATATTGACAAAAAGTAAGGACAAAGATTACCTTATAGATAAATTAGCTTATAGATAAGTGCATCTGGCTCTTAAATTTTAAATCAGTGCCACTAGCTTTAGAGAAGTGCATTTACATTCATTCTTGCTGTTTCATTCCCTTTTAGTAAAACATAGTATTCCATATGCCATCTTGATTAAGAGGAAAGATGCTCTGAGTTAGTTGTTTCCATGTGCTGGCCTCTGACCAGTAGACATGCTCTGTCCTTCACTCAGCTGTTCTTTTCATCTGTACATTAGTGACTGTATTTAAAAAATTAGTACATTTCAAAGGGATTTTTAAGACATAGTTGATGTTCTTTTCTTATTCTTTTAGGTAAGAAATTCATCTACGCTTCTTTTCAGTGCTCTGATTACAAGAATTTTTGGGGTTAAAAGAGGGAAAGATGAAAATTCCAAAAAAAATAGGTAAGTTTCACTTGGTATCAATTTTAAGTTTGCAAAACATGACCTTAGCCAACAACAATTTGAGAATGTTGCTTGCTTCATGGATATACTTGAATCATGATGTTACAAAAACATCTAGCTTTGCTTAAACTGTGTTGCCAAGAAATAAGTGGTGGGGCCAAAAATATCTGTTGTTAAGCACTGAGAGTTAATTTGTACACACGTGCAGTTTGAGAGAAGAGGAATGTTACTGAGAGGTTTTGGTACCAGTGGCTCTTCCAAATGACCAGTCTCTGCTGTGGTCACCAACTGGCTCTATTGCTCTTGACAGCAAAGAGGGGAGGTGAAGGAGAAGAGCAGCAATAGTCATATGTATGTTGCTTTACCTTTAGAGTAGAGCTGGAGGTAAGATTACACTAAATAATTTGAGATTTTTCCTTTTAAGTCTTCTTACTGGAGAACACCCTGTCCATCCTTCATGTCTCTTTCCTCCAAGCTCTAAAAACAGCAGTTTGCAAAGCTGATTCTCTTCCAAGGGATGCTGCCCTTGAACTCTTTAGTCCTGATCCAGATCCTCTACTGTTTCACTTTATTATGTAAAACCAATTCCCCTTGGACTCTTAAAACTCCCCAGTCCTGAGCATTCCTGTTTTCTCTGCACCCTCCAGTTGTTGCACAAGCACCCCTGTGTTTTCTTTGGCCTTCAGCCCCTTCTTTTAGCTTCTGCAGCAAATGAAGCATGCCCGTGCCCTCTGCTCTGTAGCTGAGATTCCTGCTCTAGTAGGGATGTGAAAATAACCCAGGACACACAGAATAAACTCATTAAAAAATACTCTTGGGTGAGTCTGCAGGGCCATAGAATGGTCATGCTATGGATATTATGCTAACCATTTCAGAAATTCCTAATGGATTTTCAAATCATGCCCAAGGTATGCAATTTCTGAAAGAAGGTGATTGTTACAATTTACATCCAAAATTCCACTCTTTTTTTTTTTTAACTCAGTATACAGTGGTTTCTCAGTGTTGATCTGTGCAGCTAATGTAATTTTCATGCATGCTATGAGAAACTGAATGTTCTGGGATGATACTAGTCTTTAATCTCTTAGATGATAGGTTCCATTTTACGTGTTGGGAGTAATAAATTTTGGGCATCACTTGAAAAATCAGTTACTATGAATGTATGAATGAGAAGTAATACAGGTGAGATGTTGGAGGGAGATTTCCCTTAGAAGGTAACTCTTCCCCCAAACCCCATTTGAAATGTCATCTCCCCTACTGCATGAAATTATCCTTGTTTTGTCATAAACCTAAATCACTCCTCTCCCAAACCTGGAATTCACTCCCATAACCCCTTGAAACCCAAGCAGAGCAATGAAAAGTGCTTTATCTTCTCACTTTGTTTTTGTAACAGCATTTAAAGTTTGGGGTTTTTTAATTCCAATACTGAGCACTTACTGAAAGAGATGTATGTCAGCATTTTAAAGCACATATCCTAGGGAAAAACTTCATGCTAACTTCTGCAGTGGGAAGGCAAACTGACTTCTCAAACGTGTGCAGTGATTCCTGTGGTGTGCATCTGTGATTCCTGTTTGTGAAGCTGCAGAAAGTAATGTGTTTGAGCATTTGTTGGGGATGGGAAATACCAGAATGAAGGGAAGTAAACTTTTATGTAGCTTGGTTGAATTTATTATAAAAAACGTTAGTTTTTGTAACTGACACTGTTGACTTGCTTCCCTGAAGCTTTTTGTTTACAGTAATGTTTTTGTAGTTATTTTGACCAAAAGATGTTAAAACTGGGCTGAATTATTTTTCTTCCTCTATTCATGTAGCAGTTTTGCATCAGACATTGTATGTAGCTATTTCTGCCATTTCCCACGTGTGGCTGTCAGTGCCATGAAACAGGGAATGGGAAGAGAGTTGTAAAGACAGGTCAGTGAGAGATGGGACGTATGAACACAGAGACTTCAAGTTCCTGACTCCTGTCTCTAGAGGAGATACTGGTTTAGACAGAGAAAGTTTGACTTCTTTTTTTGTAAAGCTTCTTCCTCTGAATGTCACAGGTGGGTTTAAGGTAGATGGTGTTTGGCAGGAGGTCTGTTGGAGTGGTTTGGCACCACGAGGTGTCACCGTTGCTGCACAGCTCCCTGCAGCCACGTCCCTGGGGTGTCGCTGAGCTTGGGCACGGATCTCCCACAGCTCTGCACTAACCACTTGTTGTGGTTAGTGTTTTGCTGGAGCAGAATTTCATATAGTAGAGTAATTTCTTTTTCTCTCACTTTTAGATCTGGCAGTTTCCTTCAAAAGCACTAGCATCTCCACAACTTGCATCCATAGGAGCTTGTGTGAAAGCCATCTGGGTTGGAGCTGCTGGTACTGTTGTGGGCAGGATGTTCTGTTTGCATTGAGGGGCAGTCTGTCTGTGAACAGACCAGCTCTCTGATGCTGCCAACAGGACCTTGCATAGGTTTCTAGTTTGCCTCATTTTAGACTAGGGGTTTGAATCTGTCTCTTCTGTGCCAGTGGGGAGTTACCTTATTGCTGGGCTATTCTGGGCACCTGTCTAAAAAAGGATGGACCTTCTGGTTATTTTCTCAAGTTTTTATGAAACTGATACAGTTGTGGTGATGGAGAGTTTGTGCAGACTTCCAGAGGAAAGCATTGTTGAAACACTACTGGCAACTTAACTCCACTGCTGTGTTTCCTTAACATAGTTTTTGTTATGTTTTGTGGTGGTGTTTTTTATTTCTTATTTCCACTAACAATCCACATAGTGTCCTTTATACATAAATTATAAGTCTCTCATGTTTCCTGCTGCTTTTGGTCTGCTGATGTTATGTTCCATTCCCTGTTGATGTTAATTTTGTATGTTAGAACTGCTGTGTAGCTGGGGTGTTTAATGTAGTGACAACACAGTGGTGGTCCAGTATTTGATGGCCTGGAGCAGTTGTGAAGTGCTGGACTGAATGAAATGTAACCTATGTCTGACCAGTAACGTGATTTTTGATTTGCTGGGTTGTTTTTTTTTTTTCAGACATATGTAAAAGAATGATGGGTTTGGGTTTTTGTTTTGATTCCTGGAATTAGTGGTTGGTTTTTGTTTTATGTTTATCTCCAAACATTCCTGTGTCACTTAGGGTGTGTGCAGCAGAACAGAACTGTGAACAGGCCTCTTCACTCCATGACAGAGAGCGAGAGGGTGCCTGACTCTGCTGACAGACTTTTAAAGCTACAGCTGTGAACAGGCCTCTTCATGACAGAGAGTGAGAGGGTGCCTAACTCTGCTGACAGACTTTTAAAGCTACATCTGGAGTGGCCATGCCTGCTGGAGAGCAGAGGCAAGAAAGCACAGTGAGCTGGACTTTGTGATGATGGAAGAGGTATTAGGAAGGTCAAACAGAACTGTCTGTCTCAATCTGAGGACAAGGCAATCCACTGCATTATGCTAGAGAAGGTCTGTTTTCTGAAAACTTGGTCTGCAGTGTGAGGAGACAGAGGTTGAGGAAATGACCAACTACATGCCATGGCTCCTCCTGCTTGTTTGTGCTGATTCAGTTGTCAGCAGGGCTCTGCTGTGGGTCGTGACGTGTGTGCCTTGACAGCTGTGCTGGTACAACTGGGGAGTGGAGAACTGGAGCAGTGAAGGAGAGGGATTTATTGAGCAGAACTCTGGGCTCATGCCAAATTTCACTCTTAGGGGTTCTCTGGAAACTCGGAGGGACCACTTTACATCACGCTCTACGGGCGACGCAGTCATATCCTGTTTTCATTACATTTTACAGGTCTTTTTATTTTTAGCATGGGCAAGGAAATAACGAATTGGAAAATTAAAACTTGCAAAATAACCATGTGCAGCTCTTGAAAGTAGAAGAGAGAGAAGTTGTGTGAAGACTTTTTACAGCGTCTGCACAACTGTACAGGTTGAGCTTTCTCTTGCTAGTGAAAAGAATGTTAGAAACAACAACACTTCCTCTGGGTTCTCATGGATAAAGACTCTGTCAAAACTTCTAATGCTTTTCTGTGTATGTGATTGTGTGTATGCATGTGTATGTGCATGTGTGCATATTTAGCTAAGTAATACTTTCAATTCCATGTAACTGACATTTAAAAAGTGGTCCTGTCAGCACTTACCTGTAGTAGGGTTTAGTTTAGTTATTTTATAGTTGATTTGGGAATATAATTTTCTTAAAAGTTACAATGATTTCAAATCACAAGACTTGAAATGAAATTCTAGCCCCATAAATACAAAGCAGTGAGGAAGGGTTGGAAAGGAGTCTTGGCGTTTGGCCCATCTGTATTTGGTTACAGAAAGTGTGCTCTGCATAGATACAGACAGTGTGCTTCAGAGAAAATAACCCCCTCTTCTCCTGCCCTTCACTGCACAGGCATTTATGTTGGTTTAGCTAGTGACTTCATCCTGGGGGGATGCCAGATGTGTGCTTCCAGTGGGAGGCTGTGCCTGGGGCAAGGGCCAGGGCAGCCCCTCTGCAGAGCTGCTGTTGCTGGGGCAGAGGACAGGCCTAGCACCTGCAGCAGCGTGGCAGTGGGGCTGGGGAGCAGGATGCAGGTGGTGGCATGGTAGCTAGGCACATTGGGGTACAGGTTGTCTCTAGCTGAGGGTAACCTCCAGTATTCACCCCATGAAAAATCAGGATGTCTTGAGATGAAGAGATTCTAAAAATAAAGTGGAGTGTATGTTGTGATAGTTAAAACATAAAACTCAAAATAACTTAGATATGAAGTTCATGGAAATGAATTTTGAGATGTAATTATGTTTCTCATCCTAGAGGTATTCGTTTCTGCTCAAATGAGTTACAGCAGTGACAGTGATACTTCAGCTGTTTCATATATATAAAATACAGATGTATGTGTCTCTATATTGTGTATATGTACACTGTATGTATGTGTATGTATGAAATACAGCAGTGGTCTGTATGTGCACAAACACACAGACATTTTTGGTTGGGAGTCCAGTGCTACTTAAAGCTCTAAAAGTGCTATTGTTTGTTATTAGACAACAATCTGCTTGTCAAACACCTGGCATTTCTGACTTCTTTTTTTTTTTTCCCTCTTTTAAAGGATGAAGACAATCAGAAATTGCCTTTGAGATAATTTGCCATTTGACTTAGGACAAGCTTTAGTCTTTAGAACAATTAAAAAAGGGTCTTCTGGTTTACTTGTAAACAGAATTTTTTTAGTTGGATTATAAGTGTTGTAAAGTCCTCAGAAAGAATAAGCAATGGCATCAGGTAGAGGCTGGGGTTAAAAGAAAATAGGAGGGGTGGGGAAAATTCCCTTAGCTTCTCACCTCAGTGGAGGAAGTTCCAGGAAGGAGAAACTTCAACTCTTTGATTAAAAGGCATGTCTTTAAGCAAGGCTGAAATGGTACAGTGCAATCTGGTGATTTTTACACGAAGTAATTGGTGCATATATTTGAGTTTTGAGAGGGAGGAAGCTCCTGTGTATTAATTACAGAATCATAGGCTGGTTTAGGCTGGAAGGGACCTCTAGAGGTCATCTGGTCCAACCTCCCTGCACAAGTAGGGACATCTCTACCTAGGCCAAGTTGCCCAGAGCTCTATCAGGCCTGACCTTGAATGATTCCAGGGATGGGGCCTTCACCACCTCTCTGAGCAGCCTGTTCCAGTGATCTATCACTCTTACATTTAAGATTTTTTTTGTAAGATCGAGTCTAAATCTCTCCTAGTTTAAATCCTTGTCCTATCATTACAAACCCTTTTGAATAGACCTTTCCCTGCCTTCATGTAGGCACCCTTTAGGTTCTGGAGTGTCACTGTAAGGTCCTTCCAGAGCCTTCTCTTCTCCA
>NW_008600752.1:0-16618 GCF_000691845.1 Merops nubicus
CCACAACTAATTTCTCACTCACCTTCCCATTTGATCTAACACTCCAGATGAATCCTATGGTGCATTTCTGGGATATTCTGCCTAAAATAGAAAAAATAAATCTCAGGGGAGACCACCACTGTGGTTCTGGGCAAGCATTGAAAGTTTTCATGGAAATAGAGTCTGAAAATATATAAATTATACAAATAAATCCTTGGTAAGTCAGAAAGAACAAGCTTCTTAATTTGACTGTATAAATTGGGGGTTGGGATTTAAAGTAGTAATATTTTTTGTTGAAAGTTACCACGATGACTTTCAGAGATACTGTTTGCAGATCATCTGACCTTTGACTGAGAAAAGATGGCATCATGATGATGGTATCGAGCAGGACCTCAAAAAGCTTAGGAGTAGATCTTGGCTCTGTTGCATGGGATGAGTAAAATCAAAGATATCTGGAAGTGTGCAACTGTTTTCACCTGATTTCAGCTATTTAAACTTCAACCATCCAGCTTGGATTTGGAGTTGAAGAGAGAGACAGGTTATCTCCTATCCTGAGGTAGCTAAGAGAGGGAGAATGAATCTTTCTGGATGTATTTATTCCTCTATACTGATTTTAGGTGACAACTGCAGAGATAAATTTGGCATAAAACTTCCACACACATCAAGGGAGCTGAAATCAATCCTACTCTTCATTTCACAGAACCCCAGCTCCTCACCTTGAAACTGAGCTTACTCATTCCTTTGGGAAGCTTGTCCATCCAGGCTCCAAGATTTCCAGGTCAAGGACTACTTTTAAGGAATATTTATTTGAAGTATCTACTATTATCAAGCTTGGAGTTAGCTGAGACCTTCACATACTCCTGGGATGACCAACAGCTCTATAAAATAGGGGCAACACTTCTGAAAAGCCAAACTTTTATCTCAAATAAGTTTGTCTCTGCTGGTGTTTGGCCCCTGATCTATCTAGTGGCTTTTTCATTCCTTCAACAAGAAATTTCCACCTCTCTTTTAACAACACAGGAAGGATTGATTCCATACAAGAGTCTAGTGGCACGTACATATTCCTTGTGTCTTTTTTATTCGTGCTGACTGGGAATATGGTACAAGTTAAGGGCAGCTCTGTAATGGCTTGCACATGATTGCTGCAGGAAAACATGCAGTGTTCTTACAGTCTTACCTTCATCCAGCTCCAAGAAAGGGAAAAAAAAGAAGGGAAAAGGAAAAAAATAATGTTGATCCTTTATTTCTCCTTTGAACATGTGCAAGTTCCATGTCAGAGGAGTGTCTGGGAAAAAAAATACTGGGGAAGGGGTAAAAATACAACTGTCCCTCCCCATGGGAGTAACAAAGAACATAGTCCCTAGAAAAAAAAATATGTTTAAACAAAGTAGTAGCAGGAAAACCAAACCAAAACACACAGAAGAAATCAGCCTCATGCTCTGTCAAGTGTAGAGGACTTCAAAGACGTGTGTGTGTGTTTGGAGGACGTTGTGTTATTGGAACCACTCTGAGCTTAGATCACTATCAGATGTGTGGACAGAAGGATGAGCAGTCACTTGGGTGATCAGCAGCAAACATGGGTGGAAGGAGGACAGGTCTTTATATCTACTGACTCTTCATCTGGGGGTGAGGGTAAAGGCAGGGGTGGAAAATTCCCCACACAAGAAAATGGGATGACCAGACTCTGGGCTTATAAACTCAACTGATGGCAACGGACAACCCTCCAGAGCTAGGCTGCTTGTGAGATGCACATTAATCATGTTGTGATACCTGAGTACAGATCCTCCAAAAGTATCAATCCCAAAAGCCTAAGTAAGAATCAGGTCAAAGACTTTGTCAACTTCTCAAGATCTTTGGACTTGTTCAGCTTACAAGAGGACTTAGTTAAATTCTTGCTCTCTGTACTGATTTATTAAATACAAAGTTTAATCCCAGGGAATCATAATTTACTGTGTTCTGGTCATAATTTAAATGAGGAGGCACAATGCTGAAGAAATACCTAGAGCAAAACAAGAAAGATAATCTTTTTATCTTTTTAGATCTATTTTGATCCCAAAAATTTAATGTATGTGGAGTTCAGTGAACGATAGGTTGCAGGTAACCTCCTCAGCCATGGCTGCTCGTGGTACCTTCTCTTAGAGATTAGTCCCAGTTTGAATCACAGAAGTGATTCAGAGAAATTTTGGTTTTTTTTTCCAGATGCTGTTCCTGACCTTCCCTCAAAAAGCTGACTCAGCATGGCTGGATGGATCATTTCATCAGCCAAAATGGGGTTATCACCCATAGGTGTGCTCTGTCCCCCCAAAAATACAAAGGCAAATGATTAAATGATGTTTCTAAGATTTTGCTCATAGTGTGGATGTTGTTCAACAGAGTCATTGATGTAACAGAAAAGTTGTTGACCCTTACAAGGTCTCACAAAAAAAGGAGACTGCTGATAGGGGAGGTGGAGGTTCTTTTCCCCTTTCTGTCTTCAAATACAACCAATTGCTCTGTCTGATTGACGAGGAAGAAATGTAGTGGCTCTAAATCCTAAACTCCATGGGAGAAAGGAAAGGGGGGAAATTCTTGAAACAAGTACAAGGAGCAAAGTGTCTTTGGTATGAAGTACACTAGGAGCAGAGTTTGGGAATCCTCCTTCTCAATGACCCTCAGACTGGAGATGTTAATGGACCTTATATGTTTGGGCATGTGGTTCTCAAACTCCAAAGGCTGGTCTCTGACTTTACTGTGGCCAAGCTGACTCTATCCTCAGGCAAAACATGGTTTTGAGGACATGTTTACTGTAGTCTTCATGATGTGCAGGCTGCACTCAGTGTCTCTGAAACAGATGGGAATCTGTAGCAAAGAAGACCCTCCATAGTGCTGTGTGAGGACTGACATCTATATCCTACCTGCAGGGCTATATTCTGGGTCAGATCATCTCTGACACCATCCCAGGTCTTCATGTCAAACCAGAGCTAGAAATTTATCTTATCCTTACCTCCTTTATAGGCTGGTGAAGAATTACCAGGTGAACCTCTCTGGTCTTTCCAGTGGTAGAAACCATATGAAAGGACCACACTAATCTCATTTTAAGCACTTCACCAGGAGACCAACCATCCTACCAACATAACACCATGGTAAGGTAAATCTTCTCCATGATACATTGAACAAGAGCATGTAGGCTATGAGTAAGGTTCAGAGCAGGTTGTCAAGCACTGTCAGATACAAGGATAAAGCATTATTTCTCAAAAGAAAGTCCACCTGCCAAAATGATCTTCTTTCCTCCAATCTCCTCACTTCCCTGACTCTCAAAGAACTTGTCCTGACTGGAAGCAGACACATACAACCACCACGGTGTCTTCCACAGGTGAACCAGGAAAAAGATATTTTCTAAGGTCACATCCTTCAGTCCATGGAGCATCCATCCTTGCTTCCAGGAACAGCTGCTGAGGACAGAAATTGTGGTATGATCTTGAGGATATGATAGGAAGTTCGTGGAAACTCTAAAACTAGGATTCATCTCACTTCAGTTTAGTTCTCCACAACAGAGTGTTGCTGAGAAAATCACCTTAGAAGCTTCATCTTACTCTAAAACAGGTGTTTAAAAAAAAGTTTGTAGTAAATTTGGTCTAAAGGAGCCTTGTTCCAGTAATTTTCCTCCTCTAAATGAAAAATGTAGGGTTTGGATGACACGTCATTCAAGGGTTCTGTCTGTCATCTGCTCATAATTAATTAAACATTTCTTTTTACAAAATAATACTTTTTTTTTCCCCCCTCCTTATTTCCAGAATCGTGCCCAAATATTTCTCTTTCACATGAGTATAACACATGATCTTATATTGTCTTTACTGTCAGGAATTTTACAGCCTTCCATCAAAAAGTCCTGACAAAGGAATTTCTTTTCAGATCTCTAATGTGAGATGTTTTCTGCCCAAAACTCCAGGCCCCTCGGTGATTCACATTTATGACCTGAAAACACGAGCTGGGCAATTCCTTCCTTCAAATAAGAATTAAAATAGAACAATTAAAACCTAGCTGTAATTCCAAGAAAGGAATTTGAAGTTTGTCAAGTTTCATTTCCAGGCAGTTGGTTTGGGTTGGTTATTTTTTTAATTTTATTTTTTTTTAATGGGTTTTTGGAGTAATTTTTTTTTATTGTTGTTCTGAGGGAAGGGGAAGAGGGAGGGAGTTGTTCTCCTTTGGTTTCTTTTCACTCTAATAAGTTTGATCTGGAGTCTTTGCCTTTCATTATTCCCTGCAAAGTCATTTCCTCCCTTTCCTCACCCCCTTGAGTTGATTAACTGTTACAAAGCATTCCTGTGATACTCAGTAAATAACAATGCAAACATGTTTATGTAACAGTTTAACGTGCTAATGATGTTTTTATGTTGGAGTTGAACGTTCGCTGTCCTGGAGTCTGGTAGTCTTCAAGTCTTGGCTCTTTGATGTGAAGGGCTGGCTGGGAAACACATTGGGTTTTGATTTTGCCTTGATGAAGGCTGCTGTTTACACTTTGTGTCACTTCTCCACAAGTCAGCCGCACGTTAACAGCCCCAGGGAATGCCCTAGTTCTGCATCAGAGCCACGTGAACCTCTGTCCCTGCAGCAGCTGTGGACACAAACAGTTATTCTGGGGAAGGATGGATGTTTTTGTTGAGTTCTCAACACATGAGACCGGGCTGCAATCTGTGCTCCAGAAGAAAACTTCTGATCCAAGCTTGGTGAAGATATTCAAGAATATAAATTGTAGCCAGCTTCTATTAGTCCTTAGGGACAGATTTGCATGGCGGGTGGGTTTAGGTTGTGTTTGCCTTTCAATTGGATGGCTGCCATCCTGGTCACTTCTACATATATCCAACTAAGAACTTATTTAAATTAGGAAGAATGATTTGCTCTAACCTAGGCTAAAATGAGGAAAATTTCTAACATTCTGAAACATGAGTAATTTTCATAAACTTTTTTTTTAAAACAAAAATTTTCAAAGGGAGAGGTATCACATACACTGACCAGAAAATTTAGGCTTCAACTAATGAGTAATTTTCATAAACTAGTCTCAAAGGGAGAGGTATCACATGCACTGACCAGAAAATTTAGGCTTCAACTTTCCTCTGAATCCAGTAGCTCCTGTGCTCAAGCACTGGGACAGGCTGCCCCGGGAAGGGCTCGAATCACCACCCCTGGATGTGTTTAAAAGTCGTGTAGATATGGTGCTTAGGGACATGGTGTAGCAGTGGACTTGGTAGAGTTGGGTTAATGGTTGGACTCGAAGATCTTAAAGGTCTTTTCCAACCTAAATGATTCCAGGATTATATCCTGTGCTGGAGAGAAGTGTTGGTTTACAGCTGATCTTCAGATTGCACAACAAGAGATCTAAAAGGGCAGTGGCTGGGACCATGGGAAATGCACTTGTTTCCTCCAGGACATCCTTCAGGGACAAGCAGCATGGCTCAGGGGACACATGAGGGCCAGGAGTCAAAGCTGCTTTGCTCTGTTACTAACTGTTAGGAGTTAGGACAAACCTCAATGGCTGGAACAAAATCTTGATATCTCATTAAAGAAAACTTCCTTGTTCCATGAACCATCAGTTTCAATAGTAAAGCAACTGAAGAGCAGACTCTGGGGCTGATAATTAGACCAATCATGGAGAATAAGCCACACTGACAAAAGGTTAGTCCCCTCTAAAACTGCCTAGTTTAATTTTATGTCAATAAAAGCATTCCATGGAAATCAGCTAAGAGAAATCTGCTTGTTCAGGCAGAATTATTCCACTGAAATAGCAGAACCTGGATCTCAGCTCCCATAGACTCCAACCCCTCACCTCACCCCAGTCCTTGGAGATGAGGAAGCTCTCCTGGTTTACACCAGTTTTATCTCTGTTGACTAAGATCTCAGAACACATATGTGGATATGTAAAAGGTGTTTCCCAGCTCTATCTTTAGTCTGTGCATAACTTTTTTTCCCAGCCTCTGCTCTGCAGACTCCCATCAGGTTGAGGGAGGTCTACAGAGTGCTGCTGAGGCACCTAGGACAGATAGCCAGAAGAAGAGAGCAAACCTGCTACAAAGGGTCTGTACAGGGCTCTACACCTCCACAGCAGACTGATAAAGTCTATAAATCTTTTTTTATACCCTTCAGCAACATCCCCTGAAGAGAATGCTGCTGGCCTTTAGCAGTGAACATAACCTGAGGACCTGGCACTGTCAGGTGAAAGAAAAAGCCATTCCCACCCAGCGCTGACACACAGGGAGGAGAACGTGCTTTCTGCTGGGTGTGCTTCTCCTTCTCACTTATCTCACCTTGATTTACCTATTCATCACTCCTCCACCACCTCCCAAAGCCCTTGACTCGTCTCCAAATCTCATTCCTGTGCAGGGTTCCTGCACGAGTTGACCGGTAACACTTTCCAGATGTTTTATTGTCCTCCAGGTGATGGGGAAAATATTTTGTCCTAAATTCTTTTCTTTTTCTGGAGAATTCTCTCTCTTGCCTGTTTTTCCCAGGCTGAGTAAATGACCAACCCCACCAGCACCTCTTCTTTATGCAAACGGAGTGTTTTTTCCTTAAATTCAGCCCTCATCTCTTCTTTTGGTCCCTGTTGTTAATGCATAAAAGTCCCATATAAAATAAATGAAAATACTGTAATAGATAAAACAAGAAAAAAAATAGTTGACTGGCCCAAGGAAAAAAGGTTTAAGAAACAAAAAAAATAACTGTAAAAAAGCAATGGAGAAGGGATAGTGGTATGAGTTGGGAACTAATCAAGTGAAGTGATGGGTTAACTATAAAAATGACCAGAAAAACATGAAGTCCCACATGTATCAAGCTTCAGCTGACCTACCCCAAACTACTCAACTATCCAAAAGGAGGTTGGAGCAAGGTCTGGGTCAGTCTCTTCTTCCAGGTAACAAGTGATAGGACAAGAGGAAACAGCCTCAAGTTGTTCCAGGGGAGGTTTAAGTTGGATATTAGGAAAAATTTCTCCACTGAAAGGGTTGTCAAGCCATGGAACAGGCTGCCCAGGGAGGTGGTGGAGTCCCCATCCCTGGAGGGGTTTAAAAGCTGTGGAGATGAAGTGTTAAGAGACAATTTAGCTGTGAACTTGGGAGTGTTAAGTTAATGGTTGGATGTGATGATCTTAAAGGTCTTTTCCAACCTAAACAATTCTATGATTCTATGATCTACCTTGCTGTTGTTGGTTACTCTTGCTTCTACACATTAGTTTCATCTGAACCCCCTGAGCTTCACATTTCCCACACAAGCACTGGGTTCTCTTGAACTGACTCTCCACCTGTAGAAGACACTATAAAGATCAGGACAGCTGGAACCAAGATGTCTTTGTACCATGAGACCCTGACTGAAAATACTGGATATTACCCATGCAACAAAGCCCCTCAGCTGCAATGTTCTCAGCAGCAGCCCTGCTAGAGGGAACCTGCTGAGGATCCTACCTAAGCTACCTTTTCCAGCAAAAGGTTTTTGGCAAGGAGTGGAGGCTGGAGCACGCTGAACCTCAGAGATTTCTCTTCCACCTCGAGGAGACTGTGTCTGTTGCAGCATTTTAATTTATATGTCTATCTACTTGTGGGATTACTTTGCACGTACCATCAAAAGAAAGCCAATATAAATCTTTAGAGGGCTATTCACAGCTCAGCAAAGCCAATCAGATTTAGGAAATGAACTAGCATGGGGAGGCAAAATAGATATTATATAACAGAAGTGTTTTTATAGCTTTGATAGGTTCAGGCCATAAGTGAGGCAAGATTTGTGGTGGTAAATATATTTTATTGCACTATCTGAATATTATCCCTCCCTAGGAAGATATGTCAGGCAGTACTTCTGTTCTAGAAACAGGGCCTCAGAGAAAAATCTCCTTCCCATATAACTTATGAAGTCACAAATTGTGATTAGCCTCTGCTCCAAGTGTCAGTGTTTGAGAAATTACTTTGTTGTCTAAGGAGAGATTGTCCAAAAGATAATGTTCATTCAGCAGCATCATGGGGTGAAGTGATCTCATTCGTGAGGTTTTGACTCAGTCAGGTACACAAGAACATGACAAATTTGTTTTCAGAGGAACCCTGTGGACTTCATCATAGCATCAGATGAAGGCTACAACACTTTGGTCTTCATCCTCTTATGTGATGTTAAGCAAATCAATCTAATGTTGACCCCTGGGGAACACATCCACCCAGTCAGGAGCTACCTCATTTAAGACCAAGGTCATCTTAGGTGTGGATAATTAATTTTCCCCCAAAATACAAGTCCAACTTACAGTCTTTGCTCATTTGATCTCTTCTGCCACCACACATTTGAGATGGTGCTCAACCAACCTCATTTCACCACACAGAAATCTTCCCCACGTGACCACTGGTCAAATCTTGTATTTAGTTCTAAAATATGTCATTATTTTTAACTCATAAAAATAGATACATTTATCTTGGTTCAGATCATCTTGTTCTGAGCTGGGTTTCCACTCCAGGTTTAGCAACTTCTAGCAGTTTCCCTGTCTTACAATATTTTGGTTTTTTTTGAAATAAAAGGTACAACCAAGCTCAATAATAATAATAATAATAAAAAAATAAGAGAAATAAAGTGTTGTCAGGGATCCAAGCATATGAACTTTATGTCATGAAAAGCTTTTATGCTGGTTCCTATTCTCACTCGTGCATGGATTTATTGAAAAAAAAAAAAAAAAAACAAAAACAAAAACCAAAACTCTTGACATTTATTCATTTCCCACTTAGATTATTGTGGTTAAATCAAAAAGAAGTGTCAGGGCTTAGGGAGCTGAAAGCAGCTACACTTTTTCCATTGTGAGGGGTCACATGGTTTCCATTTGTTCCATAAAAAAAAAAAAACCCTCCTGGTTTTGGTTATTTTCACTGTCTGGAATGAGATATAATTCCACTCCTGCTGCCAAATCTCCTGTATCACATAGGAAACTCCTGCATCTTGGGCCATCTCCCTCAGTTTAGCTGGGAGGCCTGTTTCACAAGGATCTTTTTATTATTATTTATCATTTCCAGGGGTCTGAGGAGACTCTTCAAATGATTGTTTGAAACCCTTCTTCAGACAAGAGAGGAAGGGAGGTCTTGGGTTAGATACTGAGGTGCAACAGAGGAGAGTCATGTTCAACTCTGGTTCCATCACATGTGGGAGGCATCTCAGGCTGGGTCAAAAGCCTGTTGAAACCCACAGAAAGGTTTCAGTGCATGGAAACCACCCTCAGCACAACTGTGTCATGCTGTTTGCAGTGGGGAGGTCAAGGAAGACAACGAGTCTTCAACCTTTTGCTGAGCATGGGCTCATTTACATCAAAACGGGCACAAGATCAAATGCAGTTAAATTGTGGCAACTTTTGGCTTCCCAACCAGCCAGGGATTGCTCTTTGATTCTCCTCCTACATGGTTTTAGTCTCCTCCAAGCCCATGGGAAAATGACTTGGAGACAATCTTGTTTTCCCTTCACAGTTTTCATCTATCCCAGACAGGAACATCACGTCTATGAACGTTTGTTTGCTAGTGAGCTCCTCAAAATCAGGTCAGTGGGAGATGGTTTAAGAAAAATCTATATTCAGTGAGCAAGTAGCAACCACTGAGATGATTCAGGAGCATCTAACACTCCAGAAGATATTTCAAGGAGAAGGAACAATGATAAAAGTAATATAAAGCCAAAAATGAAGGTAGGTGTAACTAAAGTAAATTATCTGATTTTACTATTAACTATAAAAAAACCCCAATGGATAGAAATAGGTAGTTTTAGATTAGATTTAATTGACATGATAAAGTTATTTTCCAGCCAGGGAATTTAGACTACACAGACCAGGTCTCCAGAGAGCAGATGTCCTCAGCAGGTGAGACAAGTCCCAAGATGAAACATGATTAAACCAGCAATGAACATGAGAAACCCAAGACTTCATATGAAAATAACATTAATTTGGGGAAAAGACTGTTCAGAACTGGAGAAATATTTCATTTCATTAACGTGGGATTGTCACATTTTGACATTGCTGTTGTAAAATATTTATTAAGAGAAAAACATCTTGTTTCAATCAAGACAAAAGTTTTGTTTCTACTTTCTGTGTTTGACACGTTATAGAATGTTCCTGTTATACATGTATGACACTAAATATAAAATTAAATACTAATGAAATTACAAAGTCAGAGTGAGAGGTTTGAAAAGATTTATTTCAGGGTGATTTTTTTTTTCCCCCTCAACTTCAAATTTACTAAGGACAAATATTTAGAAATATTTCCTGAAATCTCTCCTGGCCTTAATTCAAAAAAAAAAAAAGACTTCGTGTTCCTCAGAGTTCACCACTCTGCCAAAATCTGTAGTAAAAGGTCACACCTTGATCTTTCACCTACAAACTTTTCCTTATTTAAATTCTTATATCTTGATAAAAAAATAACTACATGATGATAACATTTATTTTAAATGATTGTTAACAAAAAAAACCCCAAAGGCTTTTCTAAGCAATGAATCATGAAAAATAACTTGATTGCCTGACTGCTTTATTTTTTCAGTTTCCTCATGTTTTAAGTATAGTTTAAGATTAAAATTTCCTTTATCATATAAAACTGAGCAGTAATTTCCTTAGCAAAGAGCAGGTATAAATCAAAAGATTTAACCTCATTTCTAGAAAAGCTTTTAAGGTCACTGTGAGTTTTTTTTGTTTCGAGCATCACTTTGATCTGGAGAAAAATTCATTATTAAGGGCAGGGCTGGAAATGAAAACTGGATGTTGCATTTTGTCAGTGGTCCTCTTATAGGTGATGTGAAGGTATGAAGGAAATCATGAGTTTCCCTCCACAGCTGAGCAGTTTCAGTATTTTTGAGGATGTTTATAGGGAAGAAAGGATATGGATAGTGCCACTCAGCTTCACTATCCCATGCTGATGCTAAATCTCGCTGAGAGATGGAATTGTTCTCTAGGGCATTGCCCAATATAGAAGGATATTCTCATCAACAGACAGCCCAGCAGCCAAACTCCTCCCTCCACTCCCACATCCCACCCCAGAGACCCAAAGTGCCAGCCAGCCAGAGGAGGAACAAGTCACTGCACTCACCCACCAAACTGAGCCAGGAACCACAACATGGGAGATGGAATCAGCCAAGTGATGAGTCCGTTTATGTAGCAGTTTCCTAGAGAGAACTCATGATCTTGCCTCACCATCCTGGGAACTCCACTGGCCATGAAGAGTCAGGGAGACCTTTCCCATTGCATAGCCATAACCCTCACACAGCGTATCTACTGCATAGACAAACACCCCAAGCCCCCTGCCAGCAGAGTCAGCTCTTATAGAGGTGGCTTCTTGCCCCACCTCCAAGTCCATGTGGAAGGTGGGGGCACCTGGGGGTGATCTCCTCATCAGTCCCCACCCAAGGCTGGCCAGGCCCTGGGTGAAAACCACTCAGGAGGGGCTTTCTTGCCTGGTTGTGGACATCATCCCTATGCCAACCCTCATTCAGGGCTGGGGGTTCAACCCCAGCGCTTCAGGCATCGAAGAGACAGACAACTCCATAGAGTGAGTCACAGAGTCATGGAGTAGTAGGGGTTGGCAGGAACCTTTGGGAATCATCTCATTTCACCTCCTGCTCCAGCAGCTCACCCCCAGCAGGGTGCCCAGGGTCACAGCCAGGAGGGTTTGGGATCTCTCCAGAGCAGGAGACTCCACAGCCTCTCTGGGCAGCTGCTCCAGGCTCTGCACCCTCACCCCAAACAAGTTTCTCCTTATGTTTAAGTGGAACTTGGTGGTACTGGGTCTTCAACTTTCAGCCAGACATCTTCATCTGTGAATCACTTTACCCTTCCAGTTACCAATCACTTTGAATTTAAATATTTAGAAGGGTAAGTTGGCCCTTAGCTCTGGTGGGCATCTCCACTGGCAGTTTAATAACACTAGAATTCAGTTGCGACCCTGATGAATTGCTAAAATGTTTCCTTGCATGATTTTGGGGTCCACATTTTTGGACTCCAAAGCAGTCCTGCATGCCACTAGCCAAGGAGCTCTCTCAACAAGCAGTGAACATCCAGCCACCTAGTTCTGGAGGTCCCAAAAAGTGGGACAATTCACCATCATGCCAGAACACGGGTCCTGGCACAGTCTAATTTACCAGCATTGGCTGAGCTTGTGGACAAAAGGTTTTGGCACTGGTTTTGTTTAGATTATAGAAGAAGAATCTTCTTCTATAACCTCTAAACACACCAACTATTGCTTTGGAGCTCAACCCTAGGAACTGCTGAGCAAAGCAGCTCTTCCACCTCAGAAAAGCACTTGAGATTTCCATTTGCACTTTCATTCTGGTGCAGAATGAAACCACACCTAGCAAAGTTTCCATGGAAAAAGAGGAGTGGAGTGAGGATCATCTGTAGCATCCCAGTTGGTGGCATTCAGCACAACTATGGAAACTCACAGGCATGCTGGGTTTGAGCTGGGTTTATTAGTCCTCAAGTGGCTGCATTAGTCATTCCCTATTTTTCTCTATTCCTCTCCTTCGACCTGATTGCACTGAGGAATTTAAGAATCAATCATTTTCTCTACTCTTCCTGTTTAAGTGTAAAAACTTATTTTGATATATTTTTTCGTGGCAGTTTCCCAATCAGCTCTAGCACTAGATGTGATCACCTACCATGTGTAATCCAGACCTCAGAACAAGGTTTCATCAAACTTTAGACTTGTTTACACATGTTCATAGATTTACTTCTTTACATATTCTTCTCAGGAAAATTCTGTACCACCAGAAGCTCTAATTCTATTTAATTCTAAATTCTGGTTAATTCTACCTCATTTTCTCTTCATTTAAATTCCCAATAAGATTGATTATGAAGCTGGCAAGAGGGTTTTTAGTTTTGTTTGGGTAATTTTTTCCCTTCAGTCTGGACATCAATAATATCCAAACAACAGGAAGAAGGACTCAGAAACTACTTAGCAACAGCCAAATAAAAATCAATGGAAACTAATATATATATATTTCTTTATTTCTGCTTTCTGGGGCTTAAATATGGATGAAAATAATCTCTGGACTTTTATAATGGAAAAATGAAAAAGAATCTTCCCCTTCTACAAAAAAAAATGTTCTCATTTGTATTTTTAAGAGCTCTCCTAACAGAAAATCCAGAGGTTGGGCCTTTGTTCATTACTTTTGAAAATGAGGAGGCACATCTTTATTTTTATGAACCCCACAAGCATCCCACTCACTTGAGGGAATCTGAATCTCTTTTTCCCAGCACTGCAGCCCTGACCAGAGACTTTTGCTTCTTCACCCAACTCTCTCCAACTCCATTACGTATCATCTGAAGCGATGGGTGTTAATAAACTGGGTTTAATTGGATCTTTCTGACTATTATTTGCTCTGTTGACAGTGAGTAACACCAAGCAGTGTCTCCTTCCTCAAGGAATCCTCACTGCATTTTTATTCTCCTTTCTCTCTGTGGCACCAATGAAAGGAATCCTCCCTGTAGGCTCTTCACATTAGAGAGGAATGAAACTTGCTCCTGGAACCCACAGCTGCCAGCTTCTTACCCACAGCCCAAATCAGAAGGAGCTGGAAATGAAGGTCTTATGAAGTGGTGATGAGTGCTACTTGGCAGTCCTCCTTCTTAGATTCCAGGATCTGTGGCTTCAAATGGGTATCACACACACAGACATAGGCTGCCCTCCCAGCAATGTGCCCTCCCAGCCAAGAAGGCCAATGGTATCCTGGGAGCATTAAGTAGAGTGTGGCCAGCAGGTCAAGGGAACTTCTCCTCCTCTTTGTTCTAGTGAGGCCACATCTGGAGTACGATGTCCAGTTCTGGGGTCCCCTGTTTCAGAGAGACCAGGAGCTACTGGGGAGAGTCCAGTGGGGGCTACAGAGCTGCTGAGGGGCTGGAGCATCTCTGTGCCAGGCCAGGCTGAGAGCCCTGGGGCTGCTGAGCTGGAGAGGAGAAGCCTCAGAGGGGATCTGAGCAGTGCTGATTGGTATCCAAAGGGCAGAGGTCAAGAGGATGGGGACAGACTCTTTCCAGTGGAACACAGTGACAGGACAAGGGGCAGTGGGCACAAAGTGGAACCCAGGAGGTTCTATCTGACCAAGAGGAAAAACTCATTTCCTGTGAGTGTCAGAACCCTGGAGCAGGAGGATCAGAGGCTTTTCTTTTACAAGTGTGAGGTCAGCTCTCCATGGCAAAAGCTCACTCTTGCTTTGTGCACATGTGCAGAGTGCAGAACACATTGGGGTTGAAGTCTTGTGAAGACTTTTAGCTGTTATCTTTAAAATAAAAACTCTCTGTATTTATACTCTTGACATCAATGGAAGCTGACAGAGCTTGGTGGGAGCTCCAATGAGAGCTACTAAAATTTGACCCAACAGCTCCGAGCTTCACTTCCCAGAACATAAAATAACTTTTTTTCATGTTTCTAAGGTTTACTAAATAATGATGACACAGCAGCTACAATCCTGCCCTGTCCACCATTCCCACCAGCAGCCTGCCCTGGCACCGAGGAGCTGTTGCTCCAGAAATTTGGGGTTCATAATATCAAAATATCAGGTTGTGTGGATGAAGCTCCACCTTTCTGCTCCCTGACGTCACTCCTCTGGGTCTCCAGCCCAACCTCACGACGCTGGTTCAGCTTTTGCAGCACTCTGCAATATCTCAGCTCTGCTTCTTGTCCACGCTCCCTTGGCACTTTTGTCAGCATAAAACTGCTTCTAGCTGTCGGTGGGGAGGTTTGATTCAGACTATTTCCATGCCCAAAGGAGCTGTCTAAATTCTGTTTTCCAACCCTTCTCCTACATGGTTTCCTCTCTGTGTGTCCAACTTGTATTCATTTCCCTGTTAGTCTCTTGTCCTCCCTGGTTTCTGCTAATCCTGTTGGCTCCCCTCTCCTGCTGCTGATAACATCAAACCACAGAGGTCTCAGTCTATTCACTCTAACACCACCACGCTCATTCTTTGCAGCTATTTAGGGAGAAGCAGAGGAAAGGCCAAGCAAAGCTTTTTATCACCCTGAACCCCAAATCTGACCTGCTCTAGTCATGCATGAATTATGGCAGTAAGTGCTCCAACAAAGGCTGGGGGCACCTTCTTTGAGCAGAGCTTCTCTGGCAAAGAAGACCCTCTGTCTCTCTCTCTCTCTCTGTTCAGTAGAGTTATTAACATGAGGTTTTGGGGTTTTTTTTTGGTGTTTTTGCCATGGGGTTTGGGGTTTTTTTGGTGTTTTTGTTTGTTTGTTTTATTTTTATTTTAGAAACATAGAATTGTTCTGGTTCAAAGAAACCTTTGAGATCATTGAGTCCAACTCTTTGTTTGATTTTTATTTTAGAAGCATGGAATTGTTCTGGTTTGAAGAAACCTTTGAGATCATTGAGTCCAACAGTTAGCCCAGCACTGCCAGGTCACCACTAACCCGTGTCCCTCAGCACCACATCTCCACAGCTTTTCAATCCCTCCAGGGATGAGGACTCCACCACTGATCTGGGAAGCCTCTTCCAGGGCTTGACAACCCTTTTGGGGAAGAAATTGTTCCTAATATCCATCATAAACCTCCCTCGGTACAATCTGAGGCTGTTTCTGCTTGTCCTATTGCTTGAGGCCAACCCCCTACCTGGCTCCAGGCTCCTGTCAGGAGCTGTGCAGAGCCAGAAGGTCTCCCCTGAGCCTCCTTTGCTCCAGGCTCAGCACCCCCAGCTCCCTCAGCTGCTCCTCCCCACACTTGGCCTCTAGACCCTTCCCCAGCAGCTTCTTCTCTGGCCACATTCCAGCTCCTCAATGATCCTTCTTGGAGTGAGTGGCCCAAAACTGAACCCCAGATTCATGGTGCAACCTCCCCAGTGCTGAGTCCAAGGGGATGATCCCTGCCCTGGTCCTATTGGTCACACTGGTGCTGATCCTAGCAGGATGCTGGTGGCCTTCTTGGCCACCTGGGACAGCAGCATCAGGATCTCACCCCAAGGCTATATCTACTAAATTAAGCAGCACTAGGGAATGGTCCAAGTCACTGGAACATGATCACTTTAGCATTGCATTGTTAGCAAAGTCACTGCCATGGTTTGGGTCCAGAAGCACTAGAATTCTGCCAAAAGATTTGGCATGGCCAAAGGGACATCCAGCTAACAGGAACTATCCTGCCCTGGGCGTAGAAGTCCAGCCATGGGCCACTCCAGTCCCAGTGGAGGAAAATGGTCTCACTCCATTCACAACAGATGTAACTAAAGTCTTCCCTTGGGCTGCCAACACAAAGGCCATTGCCTCGTGTTCCACCTGCCCTCACACAACTCAACCAAAGCTTCGTTGCCTGAGTAACTACAGGGAAATAACACCAAATTCTGCCTTGATTTTCTTGATCTCTTCATTCCAGTTGAGAGAGTCCCAGCCTGGAAACAGCAGAGAAAGCATCTCCCACACTCTTCCTCTGTGGTGTGCCGTGCAGAGTAACTGTTAAGGGAGCAGAGACAAGGGTGAGGACAGCCAGAGGCCTGGGAAAGGTGACAGAACAACTCCAGAAAGAACATGCCCTCAGCAGGTTTCCCCCTCTTTAATAAAACTGCCCAATAAAAGGTCACACCCATCTTCAAGACTGCAAACCACTTTCTTTTCCTTTTTTTTCCTAGGGTTTTTATTTCTTTTTCTTCCACCTTATGAATTCTGCAGAAGGTATGAAAACCTCCAAGT
>NW_008600753.1:0-1494 GCF_000691845.1 Merops nubicus
CCCCCACCAAGGGGCTGGCTCACCGATGGCCCGTGCCAAGGCGATGACCACTTCTTGGCAGGTGGTTTGCTCCGAGACGCCGCAGACGACCCTCTGGATGCCGTCCACCCAGACCTTCAGCTCCATCCCCGCCGGGCCTCAGGCGCGCTGGCTCATCGCAGGACGGGCTGCCTGTGGGGAGAGCAGGGACCCCCTTTGCACCCCAGGCTGCTGACGAGGGGCACGAGGTGCTTTAGGAGGTGCCACTAGATCATCTTTAACACCAGCATCCCATAAGGTCCATCCTAGACCAAGTAGCTGCTTGCTGCCACCATCCATCCGTCCATCCCTCCCTCCCTGTGCATGGACTGCATTTTTGTCTGTATTATTCCAATACTGACATTCATCTGGAAAAGAAATGATTTAAAATAGCTCCTTTTTTATTTTGCCCATGTCTGGGCAGCAGGTCCAAATCCTGGTGGCAAACAGTGGGGTTTGTGTGGCTGCACCGTGCCCAGAAGATGATGCCCAGGTTGCTTCTGCTGCAAGCACACACTTTTAATGGGTTCCCTGGACTTTTGTTGCGATTTGAGGGTTGGACTTGATGATTTTCAAGGTCTTTTCCAACCTTAACAATTCTATGATTTCCCTGACAATTTGGTAGCGTGGCACCGGGGGATTTTCCAAAGAACATCAGGAAAGGTGGAGAAATGACCAGCTGCCCAGCCTCACAATGGGGACTGAGCAAAGGTTCAGGTGATGCACCTCCTCATCTATCCACCTCCATCTCTATCTACCAGGGAGGGCTTAAGAAACTCCAAGAAAGCCTCTTTCTGCACAAAAATGGGACCAAAGGTGGGGTCTGGGAGGGGGAGCCTGTGGTGAAGCTCCCGGGGGATGTTCTGCCCAGTGCTGGGGCTCAGTCCAGTGCTTGGGCTCAGTCCCGACTCTCACCCACAGTTACTTCTCCTGCATTACAACAACACCCACTGGCCCAGGTGCACCCAGCTCCCCCCTCTCCCAGCTCCTCAATAACTGTGATAATCTGTTAAAAAAAAAGCACAAAACCAAAACAAAACTAAGCACAAGCTTCAAGGAATGCAAATATTTGAGCTTTCAGTGTTCTCAAACACCATGCAAACAGAGATATACCCTTTTTTTTCTCCTAGAACACTGTTTTTTCTAGAATCAGCATGTCCAAAAGCCCTGGCCAGAGCAACATATATAGATTTCCAGGACCTCTGTCTGTAGGGCCCCAAACTGCTTTTCCAGCCTAACCCAGCTGGTTGTGGCTTCTCCACCCCTCAGCAGCAGCTCTCCCAAGTTTGCAGAAAGTTTGACCTCGGCTAAAACACCATTTCTTGCTCATTTTGTGTTGCCTGCCTGAGTAATCACCGGGAGGGCCCGAAGCGTCCCGCCTCCGGCAGCGCAGGACTTCAGCCGTGCCGGGAGAGAGGGGAGGAGGAACTGGGCAAGGCATGGTGAGGTCATGCCACCGGGTCCTGCCAGTGCCAC
>NW_008600753.1:1523-2514 GCF_000691845.1 Merops nubicus
CGCGGCGCGGCCGCCGCAGATACCTGGGTGCTGAGCTCATGTTTGCCTTGGCTGGGCCGCCGGGGAAATCCGGCGGGGGCGAAGGGCACCTTGCGCTCAGCCGAGCTCCCCGCCCGCCCAAACCCCAGAAAATTTGCAAGGTTTAGCCCGATGTAATTCCAAAGCTGGGTGTTGGCACCGTTCCCCCAGCTCTGTGCGTTGAAGGCTGCGACCAGTGTGGAGCGAAGTCCGGGCACCGCCGCGGCACCACCCAGCTTGCCCCAAAACCACCACGGCAACTTCGTGCCAAAACCGGGGAGCACAGCCCCCTCCCCAGGAACCCAGCACCGCCCCCAGCTTCCCTGCCCCGACCTCATGGGGAGGTCACGAGCTTGAAAAAGCAGCAGCAAAAAGACCCTGACGGGGTCAGTCACGCGGCGCGGCCTCACCTCGCCCCGAGAATCCAGCAGTGCCACCCGTGGGACAGGACAGGAGGGGACAGGGCAGGAGGGGAGAGGGCAGGAGGGGACAGGACAGGACGGCCACCAGCACGGCAGTCCCAGGGCCTGCCTGGGTTCAAACCTGGCACCAACGCCTGGCCCCGCCCCGGCCGCCCGCCCTGGCAATCATTGACCCGCAGCCAGCGCACCCTGCCAAAAAGCTGGCAGCAGCTGGCCTTGTGCCAGGTGTGGGGAACCCCCCCCAAAGAGCAGCCAGCGCCCCCCTCCCTGCCACATCCCCCAAATTCCATCCTCTTTACTATTATTTCCTTAAATCCTTGCACCCACAGGGGGTCCCTGCTAACCGACAGCTAGCCTGGGGATTTTGGGGGCTACAAACTCCAGACCCTGACCTCGCCCTCTCCAACTCCACTGTCCTGTCCCCTCCCTGCCAGCTCTTTACCACCACTCCCAAAACATCAGCAGCTGTGGGGGGCTCTCATGGCTCTACTTGCCAACACAAGCCCCAAACCTGAGTGCTGACCCCCTGCATCAACCAGCGCTGCCTTCCC
>NW_008600753.1:2544-2993 GCF_000691845.1 Merops nubicus
AATGGGCTTTTTTTGGGGTGAGAATTGCTCTTCCTGGGGAAGAAGCGTTTCCAGCTGCCTGTTCATGCCTGCCCTAGGAGGTGACCTTGATCATGACCCTGAAGCTGAGGCAGCTGCCCCAAAAGCAGCCCGAGGAGGTGAGCAGGTGGCCATGGGCAGCAGGATGTGTGACAACCAGTCCCAAGCACCGCTGTCATTTTATTCTTATTCTACCTCCCTCCCCGCTCTGATTTCTAAGTCATTTTTATTGGGAGCAGATTAACCAAGTGACTAATTTTCTGCTCCCTTCCGCATGCGATGGGTCCTAAAACTGAGAGTAGGGATGATTCATACCACGACTTCAACAGATTTCCTAACTGGGAGTTGGAATTTCAAATGCTGACACTAAAAAAAAAAAAAAAAAAGAAAGAAAACAAAAACCAACCTTAAAAAAAAAAAAATGTAAAAAT
>NW_008600753.1:3021-12410 GCF_000691845.1 Merops nubicus
GTAACAAAAAAAAAAAAAAAAAATAGAAAGAAAACAAAAACCAACCTTAAAAAAAAAAAAAGTAACAATCTTGGCTCTTGCAGCTTTATTTTGTTTCCTGGTGCTGCCGTCTCCCAGCCTCCCCGGAGCTGTCGGGCTGCAGGCAGGGGAGGTGACAGGGGAGGTGACAGAGGAGGTGGCAGCATTGCTGCACGTGCAGGAGCAC
Source organism: Merops nubicus (assembly GCF_000691845.1). Lineage (NCBI taxonomy): Eukaryota > Metazoa > Chordata > Aves > Coraciiformes > Meropidae > Merops > Merops nubicus. Next base: position 3,227 of record NW_008600753.1, read on the forward strand.
ACACGTCTCACACAGCTCCTGCAAACCCCCACCCCGATGGCCCGGGACTCACCAGGGCCCTGTGATCTCCCTGGACCTGAAACATGCCAGCCATGAAAACCAGCCAGGCGCCCTCCAGGACTGCCACCCATCTGCAGGGACCCCCCCGTGTCCCCCACAGGGACCCTCAGAAGCTGAGACAGCCCCTTCCAGCCCAGGACCGCAAGCGCTTTGCAGGTGCCTTTCTCCCACGTCTTACCACACACAAGAAATGAAAAAAAATGGTTAGGAAAAAAAAACCAGCACAATTTTGCATCCAACAGCAAGGCCAGCTGCACCCCAAATCCCATCACACCCCACGTGGCTCTCAGATGCACCCCAAACACCTCTGCCAGAGCTCCTGACCCGCGCTGCCTGGGAGCAGCAGGTTCTGACACCCACCAGTGCTGCAGTCTCACCTACTTTGGGGGGTTTGCTCGCCCCCCTTGCCATGTCCCCTCCAGCAGGGAGGAGCCAGGTGGGCAGGAGAGGGGTGGCACGAGGACAGCTTCCCAGCAAGCCTCACCAAAACTGACACCAGCCAGATCAGCCCTTTGGGTCAGGGTTTGTGCTGGGGGCAGGCTTACAAAGACTCGCAATGAATGAGGACGTATCTGTACTTGAGAGCAGGCTGGGATGAGCCCACCAAGGAGGAGCAGGCTGTCCACAGGAGCTCTGCATCCCTTTGGGGCACTCTTGATCATCTGAGAGCAAGGTGGTGGAATTGGCCATTTCTAAGAGGTGGTGGAGCCCCCAAGCCTGGAGGGGTCCATGGCAGTGCTGGGTGATGGTTGGACTTGATGATCTTAGAGGTCTTTTCCGACCTTAATGATTCCATGATATTACTCCTGCCTCGAGGCTGAACCTCGCTCCTCTCCCACCCAGCACCGTGGGGATGCCCATCCCCAGCTGCATCCAGACACACCAGGGAAACCACCAACCCGACCCGGGGGAGGAGCAAGCAGGGGGAGGAGGAGCAGCCCGTGCTCCCTCCTGCAGGCTGGCACACCAGCCCTGACTCACCCGCAGCATCAGCTGCCGTGACACACCCAGCAGCTATTTCATGCTCCCAGTCCCTCCCTGCCTGCAGCACCGGGCCCAGCTCCTGGGCACCAAAGGGAAGAGGTGGTACTTGCCCATGTGCTGAAACCTGCCTGTCACTCGGGTGTGCAGAGCTGACCCACACAGAGAGGATCCACTGGAACGGCAGCCTCCCGATGGCACTCGTCCTGCAGCAGGCTGGAGGGGATGGGCCGTGATCCAGGCCCTCCTCCAGCCCATCAACAGCACCCTCCTGCCTCAGGTCCCTCTTCTGGAGTGGCATCACCTGCCCTCAGCTGGGCTAGAGCAGCTCTGCTGAGCTTTCCGTGCCACATCCACCCCAGGCCAGAAGGTGATGCCACAGTCGAAGGTTAAGGCTGGGGCCAAGGGTTGACACTGCGGGCAGGCCCAGCCCTGGGTGGAGATCAGCCACAGCAAGGCTGTTCCTGGGCAGGAGGTCCCACGCTGGGTGGAGGGGATGCCCCGTGGCTCTGAAGGAGCCATCTGTGTAGCTCTGGCAACCACCAACAGGCACAAGCCTGCAGCAGGGAGCACCAGGCAGGGCCCTGCCCCAGCCAGGCAGTGCAGGACCCTTCCACAGCACCACGCTTGTCCTGAGGACGCTGGCCCCAGGACCCTGAAGGAACATCATCTCCTGGCCTGCTGCAAAGCAGACAAGAGGGACACCTACCAAAGAGGTCATTGTCCTGTCCTGCAGGGCACGGGCACAGGGCTCCAACCCAGGGCAGCAACTGGGTTACTTCATCCTGCCACAAAGGGCTGACAGGGGTTAAACGAGCTCAGGAGATGACAAACGAGTCCTACCAGAGCGGTCACAGCCCAGAGAGGCAGCACTTGATCCTTCTGCCACCACAGGGAGTGTGTGCAAGACGCCCCAGGCCCACCCGAGCCACCAGCTCTTGCGCAAGGTGACCGCAAACACCCCGAGCACGGAAGCAGCAGGCACAGGGCTCTAATTCACACCCAAGTGGCTTATTTAGGGGTGGCCAAAGTATCCCCCACATCCTTGGTCCACCCATCACGCCTCCTCCAGCTCCCTGCTCTACTACAGCATGCCTGACAGCAAGCCCTGAAAAAATAAATCAGCAAATGACTGAAATTGGTAATTTGGAAACCACACCGGGGCTGTGTGGACTCCACTCTCCTTCAGCTGGAGAAACCCCAGCCTGGGACGGGGACAACCACTGCGAAGGTGCCCTGCAGAAGCAGCTTTCCTGGGGCTGGGCAGAGGGACCTCAGCCCACGGCACCCCCAGGCTCCATCACACTTCTGCAGGAAGCAGCTTCTGCTGGGGCAGCTCAGGATGCGCCCGCACGCTTGGCATGCACAGAGGTTACATCCGTGTTCCAAGGGCTTTCTGCACCCAAAGGAGATCGAAGGGCTGCAACCAGGAAAACCAAGTCCCCTGGTGCCTGTGTGGCCCCAGAGCTGAAGTGTCACCTGAGCCCGAAGCCACAGACCACTGCCAAAGTCCCCTGGAACTCCAAAAGGGATGTGTCCCACATTAAAGTCTTGCAGGAGCTGCCCAAAGAGACAGATCTCTGAGGAGCTGTAAGCACCAAGCCAACAGCCCCCCATGAGGAGCAAAAGGGAGGCTTGGGGATTTTCTGCTCCACTTCTTCCCCAGAATTACAGACCCACACTAATGTGATGGGGACAAACCCTGCCCAGGGCTGTGCCTCAGGGTGATGGCCTTCAGCAGGGATTTAGGGGAGGGAGGCTCATGCCCCAGCCAATGCAGAAGCAGTTCACCCCATCCCAGCTCCACCTGCAGGGATTTCTCTCAGCACTGCTTTCAACCAGGCTTTTGGGTCTGCTGCAGCATCAGACCCCCACAAAGGCTTCAGAAACAGCACTGGGAAGGAGCTGGGGAACTTTGATCCCCCTTCTAAAGAAGCCAAGATTTGTGGCCTTGGTGGGCCAGCACCAAGAGCCATGTTGAGACATCGAGAATGGGCAGGGATGTCACTGCAGGGATGTCACTGCAGGGATGTCACTGCAGGGATGTCACTGCAGGGATGTTTACTAGCCAGTCCACCCCACAGCTGAGCAACCAACTGAAAGCTCATTATAAATTAAAAGCAGCAAGCCCAAACCCCTCCACCTACTGCACACACTCACATTACAGCATGGCAGGGGAAGGATCACCTTCCTCACCCCGCTGCATCACGTTTCTCCCTCCCAGCACTGATGGTTATGGTGCAGGGGCAGAGGAGTGGCAAGGCTGGCTGCCAACGCCTGTGTGAAGGGGCAGGTCTGCAGGGGAAAGAGCAGCACCCCCTGTTGCTGCCACCACCCACCCCAGGTGTGGGACTGAGGGGACTTCACCAAAGGAGCTGAGAGGAAATTCACCATTTCTTCTGACGTGGGTGAAGCAAAATCAGCAGCACCAACAGGTCAAGGAGGAACAGCTCTTGTGCTGCCTCACTCCTTTTTCCTTCTGCAGTGGAACCCGCCCAGACGCCGAGCCCAGGAGGGGCTGGGGAAGATTTAGGTGTCCAGCTCCTAGCTCAGGGACAAGGCTGAGTCTAGGTACCTTTGGGCTCTAGGCTGACCTAGATCAGTCTTGAGCAACCTGCTCCAGTGGGAGGTGTCCCTGCCCATGGCAGAGGGGTTGGAACTGGATGAGCTTTAAGGTCCCTTCCAACCTGAACCATTCTGTGATTAGAGGTTGGACTCAAAAACCTTTCAGGATTGAGTCTGTCCCCCAGTTTCTCCCCCAAACTACTGCCTTCATTTTTATTTTAAAAAATCAGTACTTGCTCTTGGAGGCACCTCTGTACCTGCAGCCAGTGCCCAGCAGCTCCGGGAGCACGCCCGAGTGCCCGCTGTCCTCAGGGCACGATGACCCACAGAGCAGCACTTAAAGCCAGGCTCTGAGGGGTCTTTGCCAAACCATCCGCACGCAAACAGGACCCTGGCACACGTGAGCCACGTCCACCTTCTGCAGAGGTCACCAGGGAAAGCGTGGTGCAATCTGTGACTATTCCCCCACCATCGCACGTGGCCCGTTCCCCAGCTCAGGAAGGAGCTGGTGTTCCTCACCACGCAGGAGCAACAGCACAAATCTGGAGCAAGAGCCTGCTCAAGCCTTGGAAATGCTCCCAAGTACCTTCCTTCTCCTCCCTGGCCAGTGAGAAGATGTGTTTCGATTTCCTCCAAATTTCCATTTGCTCCCTCTCTATGGGCAAGACCCAAGCAGGAAAACCCAACCTATGAACTGTTTCTCCCAGTCCATCCAGAAGAGCCAGAAACAAGCCTTCCTTGTGATGTCCAGCCCAGAGGCCAAGGTGCACCTTGGCCACCTACAAGACAAATGGAGCAGGCACTGACCTGCTGCTCTCCCAGTCTCATCTCCAAGCGATCAAGGATTTCACTTCCATAGGATTACAGGAAAATCCAGGCTCTGCACCTCTCCTCTGAGTAGGACCAGGGACATGAAAAAGCCAAATGACCTACAAACATTCTCCCACCAACCTGCCTTCCAGCCTCCCTCAGAAGAGCTGGCGTCAGCCACCAGCAATTCTTTCCACTCCAATTCTCGTCCTAGGGGACAGGGTAATTAGCAAATTAGCAAATGCAAAACCAAGTCTAAACCTTCCAGATTTGAGTTTCCATTTCCAGCACAACTCGCAGCTTCCTCCCCTGCTTGGGAAAGCGGCCACACGCCAAGGACACGCTGCTGGGTCTCCGGAGGAGAGGATGAGCTGATGAATATGCAGGTGCATGCTGCCACGGAGATTTATTTATAACTTGGTAGGATTCAAAAGGCCTTTAATGACCATTTGCTGAGAGCTGAAATCCCTCCTTTCTTTCCTCTCCTCACACACACACAGACCCGGAGTCAAATGAACAAGAGACACAGAATTAATCCAGGCTGAAACCTCTGATAAGACACTTGGGTATTTTAGGTCTCTGCTTTCACGCTACCTGGCATGTGATTAATTAGGTGGAGGTGCTATCAATGCCTGCCTGAACCCACCCACAGATAATGAGCTCTTTCAAGCACTAAAATGGAAGCTTATCTCTGGAGAGGCAACTCAATCCCCTGTCTGGGACCAAAACACAAGGAGCCATGTCTCGAGGGGGGGGGGACAAGTCACTGTCCTTCAACAAGTGCTGGGGATCACGGCTCCATGATCAACTTTTAACCCCTGGAACCACCTCGCTGGAGGTGGTGAACCTCTGGCTGAAGGAGTTTCAACCCTGATTCACTCTCCTGCTCGACACAAACGTGTCCTCCTTCCCAACACCGGGGTCAAGGGCTCCACCAGCACTTGGTGATCCTGAAGGACCAAGGTGGGATGGGAACTGAGGTGGGGACCACCTCGGCCATCCCACCTGTGCTGAGATGAGATGCAGTCAAAACATCTTGGCTTTTCAGGAGCGTTTAGGAGCTGAATCCTCACGCAACTCACGCGTGCTTGGGGCTGCTTTGGTGAAACAGCCTCTTGAACTTCCTGCTCCAACATCTTCACATGGCCAGCAAGTCACCAAAAAGCCAAACAAATTCAAAGAGGACAGCACCAAGTCCAACATCACAGCCTAGGCAATCCTCAAGCCGTGTTAAAACACTCCAAAAATTGCTCAAAGCAAAGTAGATTTGAGGGACAGCAAGTCCTTGGCATGCAGCACCTCCAAGTTGTGATGTTGTTCCTAGTGCAGCCACTCCTGGGTCCCAGGGGTATTTTCCTGCTGGAGTGGGAGAGCAAACGTCCTTTCACAAGCTAAGATTCTGAGTTTCTAAGATTTTTAAAAGACTAGAAAGAGCAACAGAAGAGGACTTCATCTAAAAAATCCCCAAACCCACAGGCATCCTTTCCATGGTGCAAAGAGATGACGCAGATCCGTTTTCCCCCCACTGATGGCACGGCAGGTGGGAATAGCCTGGACCAGGTATGACAGGGTACAACCCACTGCCCAGGCTGGGCTGCCTCTGGGGAAGCCTCACAGAGCCACCACCCCTTTGGGACAGGACCCCCAGGACTCAATAAGCTGCCCTGAGAAAGCCCCACACCAGAGGAATCGGGACAGGGAGGAGAGGAAGGAGAAACACCCGACTTTCCACAGGCACAAACCCTTGAGCAAAGACCTGGGCATCCTGGTCAAGAGCCCAAGGAGACCACAAGCACTTTCTGAGACCCATCAAGCTCAAGTTACCCCTCAGAGAAGCAGGGGGGACTCTTGTTGCAGGAACCAGCCGACACCAACGAGATGCACTGAGGTAAAGCCCACTGCCTGGTCTGCTTGGCCTTCCCACCACGAGTACGGGGGGCTCCTTGCAGAACAGAGCACTGCCACCTCCAAACACTGCCAGAACTTGGAAAATAAATAAAAATCAGCAAGTCAAAACAGCAACCACAAAGCCTCCAGAAAAACCAACCCAACCCCTCTTGATTCTTATCTGAAGATGTCTGTGGCATTCATCCAGCCCCCTGCACACCAGCAGCTGCCTCAGGCCAGCAGCCAGGGGCAGGGACCAGCTCCCTGCCACACACTCGCACCTCCCGGGAAAGCAATATTCCCAACAGGAACCATTAAAGCAGCAGGAACCCTAAAACACGCCCTCCCCACACGGTGCCTCAGCCAGGCAGCTTCACAACACCAGCTGGGTGCTCCCACCCCCTGCAACGGCTTCCCCGGGCTGGCAGGAAAAGCAGGGAGCAAAGTGGAGGCTGCTGCCCACTGGGCTGCTCTGCTTCCCCAGCTACTCCTCTAGGATGCCAGTGGTACCTCAAAAGTCCCCATGCTAGGTCTAACATTGTGGGGCACCTCCACAGGGGACACTGGACCCCAAAAACCTGCAGAGAGAGCACTGCAGCATCCCACCACCAGTCCCCCCAGGATGCAGGAGGCACTTGTGGGGCACATGGGGAGGTCTGAGCATGTGGCTCCCAAGAGCTCCAGCAGGGTTATGGAGCAGCAGAGGAAGCCTTCCCAAATCCAGGCAGTGCTCAACTGCCCCAAAGTTCCCAGCTCAAGGCCGATCTACCCATGTCTTCAAGTAAGAAGTGTTGTGGGTTTGGGTTTGGTTTTTTTTCCTCTTTCTTTTTTGAAGCAACGAGTTATTCTAGATGACTAGCCTGGGGCAGCTGGAGGCACCCCAGCCCTCAAGAAAGTGCTGACTTCAGTCCACAAAAAGCCAGATAATCAGCTGCTTTTAGAAGCTCGTGAACTTGGCATCTGAAAAATGGAAGGACATAAAATTGTGAGCAATCATTTACAATAATAGGATTTTGTTAGAAACCTTCCGTGGAGACACGCTTACGCCTTAATTGGACTGCGCCGGTTTACAAGGGCACCGACAAGTTGGGACAGATTGAGGAACATCCCTTGAAAAGATGCTCTTAAAACCAATGCATACACACAGAGCTAATACTTAAAATGTCCCTCGTGCCTTTATTTAGACTCTGGCATGGAGCAGCCCGTCCCCCAGCAGCACCTGGGCTTCTTCCTGGCTCACCACGGCGGCAGCATCACCCGACTCCAGGAAACACTCTGCTCTGAAGCCTTGGCACACACGTCGTGGCCTCCCAGCCAGGGAGGAGCAGCCCCCTGTCTGGCTTTGGTCCCAGAGCATCAACCCCTGGCACCCGGGGGCACAGCACAACACTGGGTCACTTCAAAGCCACCACTGGAGGTTCCTCCCACAGCAGAAGACGCAAATGGGACAGGACAGGGAGATGTTGAGAGCCAAGGATGAGATGAACCAGGGGGACCTCAGCAGAACGTCTCTGCAGCACGTGGCAGTGGTGGAGGCACCCACGACACCTCTCCCCTGTGGAGGTGGACAGCACGTGTTGCTGGAGCACACCCAACCCCACCTTCCATCCACTCCCCAGAACACTGGCACAGAAGGAAGCTCCTCTGTGTGCTGGGGCACAGCAAATCCCTGTGTCCCCAGCAGCCACAGCATCCTGCCTCTCCTGGCCAAGTCCTGTCCCAAAGTGCTGTGCCAGGAGCACCCTGGGATGACCCAGACTGGCCGATGCCACCCTGCCCAGCTGCCACCCACTGCCAGGAGGTCTGGTCAGGCCTGGCAAGCTCGCCAGCATGCCCGCTGGGGCCTGCACGTGCCCAGAGCCACCCAGAGCAGCCACAGCTCATGGTCCTTGAGCATAAGGAGACCACCCAAGGAATGTAAAATCATCAGATTGAATTCTTCAGCTGTTTTACTGTCTCAGGGTGAGACTGTTCATAGAATCATTAGAGTTGGAAAAGACCTCTAAGCGAAGCAAGTTCAACTGTCACACCAACACTCTCAGGACCACCCCACGACGTCCCCAAGTGCCACTTCCACACGTTTTTCAAACCCCTCCAGGGCTGGGGACTCCAGCACCTCCCTGGGCAGCCTGGGCCAATGTCTCACCACTCTGCCAGGAGAGAAATTCTTCCTCAGATGCAATCAAAACCTCCCCTGGTTTCTTCTCAAACACTGCCCATGTATTTTAACACACAGATAATGTGTGAACCCATTTCCTCTAATCCTGTCACTAGTTCCCTGGGAGAAGAGACCAACCCCCACCTCACTCCAGCCTCCTCTCAGGGAGCTGTAGAGAGCCAGAAGGTCTCCCCTCAGCCTCCTCTTCTCCAGACTGAACCCCCCCAGGTCCCTCAGCTGCTCCTCACCAGCCATGTTCCCCAGAGCCCTCCCCAGCTCCGTTGCCCTTCTCTGGACCTGCTCCAGCCCCTCAAGGTCCTTCTTATCCTGTGGTGCCCAAACCTGACTGCAGGACTCAAGCTGTGAGCTGTTGCTCAGGTCCCCCCTTCAAGCCCTGGGTAGAACCAACTCCTGTGCCTCTCTCCTACTCATTTGCAAAGAGTTTTGGTTTTTAGAGCAACCAGCATCCCCTTGCTGGGAAGTTCCAGAGCGTGGGGCTGCCGGGCTCGGTGCTGGGTGCCACAGGTGCTGCAGGGTGTGACCCCCAGCCTCACAGCCTTCCACGGACAGGTGGAAGAAAAGCTTTAGGAAGGTGCATGGATCTGGGGGGCTTCTCGATTCCCAGGCGATTTCTCTTGGGAGGGCGCAGGGCCGGCAGCAGGGCCGTGCCGAGAGGGAGTCCAGGCGCCCTGCTCAGGCTCTGCCGGCAGATAACGGGGCTGC
>NW_008600754.1:0-2964 GCF_000691845.1 Merops nubicus
AGGGACACCACCTGTCACTTTTGCCCACACAGAAAGGTAATGCAGAATTCGGATTGATACTAATTTTTCTAAGCACTTTGTAGGTGCTTAAAGGTACTGGGAAAGATTTGCATTTCAAATACAGGCATTGAGACAGTGAACACTGCAATAGTCATGTGCCTGCCCCTAGATGCTGTATCTACAATGCCATTTTAAACGCTGAAGTCCCTGTATTTAGGCACTCCACGGGAATAGCGTGCTGAGGACTGGAACATGTAAGCTGACCAAAACAACAGAAAATACCAAAGGAGACCATCTCTGACTTAATCTCTCACCTAGACTTAAATGCTTGTTTGAGTTCTGCTACCACAGACAGCTCCGTGAAACTGGATTTCAGAGTCTCAGACCTTTTTCCTCATTTTATGCAGCTAGATCACAGCTTCTCCTGAAACATAACTGTCAGAGGAGCAGAAGGAAGGGGAGGATGTACCACCCAGTTTCTGCATAACAAACAAGTGGCTAGAGGATGCATCCAGGGACTGAAGTCCCTGAATCTAAGTAAATCCCTGGTTCACGGTTCCAGAAAAAATTTTCCTTGATTCCAGGCTGTAGACAAAACTGCAGATGGAAGATCACTCCATCTGTCCCACTCAAGCTGGATCACTAGAAAGGGAGGAGTGTCACTGGTACCTAAATACATTTTAAATCTGGTTGTTGAATCCTCTGTTGAAATCGTGTAGACTGTATGTGAGCGTACATACATGATTTGCCTCGTAGGCCTTCCCTTTAACCACAAGATTATCCTTCCATTCTTTGTGGTGCCAAAAGGATCTTATTTTCTCATAAAACTGATCGATCTTGTCACCAGTGGTTGTTTATTACATGCAGGTGCTAGGAAAGAAATGAGTAGTGAAGATAAATTTGACTGATGAGTAAGTACATAGAGATTTGCTGCCTACACTTTTTAGTTTCTGCTTTTTTTGTGAGCAATAGCATGGTTGATATAAATAGCAACAGTGTTGTTATCTCTGAGTGTTTCACTAGAACTACCCAAACTTTTACTTGTGAAGTCAGGAATTACCTCTTAAGTTCGACTGTTTGGCTGAGGTTTCTTAAACAAAACTGCAAAATCCATTTTGTTTTTCACAGAGAGGTGGGATTGTAATACTTGTGTTTCTGAGTATTGATATTCTGGATTTGGTTTGCATATAAAGTGTTACGGCTGGTGGAAGAACAGAAGAAATTCTTCTTTGCTCTGCTTCCAAGTGCATTAATTTGATATTGGTAAATAGTTGGAATTGCCTGAGAGATGGCTTTCTTTCACACACCTTATCTTGGGAAGACAGTGATGGACAAGGCACTGAAAGCACTAGAGGCAATCCAAAGGCAGATGTTTATTTAAAAGTGATTGATCCATTCAGAGGGCTTGAAATTGAATTTGAAATCCTGCACTCCTTTGACTGCTGGTACTTCAAGGAGAACATACTGGGGAGCTGAGAAAGGCGATTTGTGTTTTCCCACAACTGCAGCCAGGCATTTGGATTAATAGACCTTTTTTTCAGTTGCAGCCCCAGCCCTCTTTCGGACTCCAGCGGCTGGTTTCCGTGCATGCGCCTTCCCCCTCCCTGTGCCAGAGCAACAGCTGGAGTGGCTGCAGGAGTACACTTGGCTGGGGAACTGATTTGGCTGGAAATAACTGTTGTCTTTCAGCAGGTTATTTGTCATCTGGGCCAGTTCCCCCATCCAGTTCTTCGCATGGCCTTGGGGCCCCGATGCTAACACCACAGGAAGGGCTGAACTGGAGCAGGGCTGAGCTCCCCGGGGTGGCATAGGCTGCTTAACCTGGGCTGCTGCCAGATATCTTGCTGGGACCTGCGGCCATGTTAACCACACCTCTGAGGATGTGGCTGCTGCTGTTTATGCAGCCCTAGGGAAGTGTTAGGCTGTCCAGAGGGCAGGAGTGGGGGCTGCAGCTCAGAAACGTGGAGCTCTATTGAAGTTGACAGGGCTGTGCTGATTTATATTAGCTGAGGACCTGGTGCATGCTTTCTGTATGTCTCTCTGCATGTTTATGCCACTTTCATCGCCACTAGTGATTTTTATAAAATATCCCTCTGCCTCTCCACTGCCTCCCTTTCTTCCTGCTGCTGGGCATCTCTGCCTCTGCCATGCAGGGACTGGAAGGTCGGAGGGTCTCTGACAGTGGGAAAATGAGCAGCACAGACCCCAGCAAGGACCTTTGATCCCTCCTGTATTCAGTGAGGAAATTCAATTTCACTGGATGCTGAGGAAAGTGTCTCAGACTATGGTGGTCATGGCAGGAAGAGGGCTCCTGAGTAGCCGAGGCCAGTTTGCCTTTCTGTAGGTAAGAAAAGAAAAAAAGTCAGGCTAAGCTGAGGTGCTCCATGGGGTGTGGGGCCTGGCAGAGAAAGCAGTGGGAGCCCTGAAGCTCCACCGTGTCCTGCTGCACCCCTGGGCAGGGGGTGCCTGGACCCCTCACTGTGGCTTACTGCTCTGTGAGGCGGTGAGCTCTGGGGGATCTCCAGGTGTCTGCATGATACTGTGTTACTTCTGTGCTTCAGAGTTCCCTGCTTGTGCCCAGTGAGAGCCCTGAAGCAGTGTTTTACTCCTTTCTGTAGTACTTGGCTTCTGGATATGCGTGAGGATATTGACTGTCCTTGGTGCACTGGAGGCTGGACACAAGCATAGGGATGTGATGCTGGTAGAGAAAAGCACTTATGCTTCACTGGCTTTAATCTCAGATTTCTCCTTCAGTTGTCATGCTGGCATACTATGGGTTAAACTGATCCATAGGTCAGGGTGGGAGGGATTTTCCCCCTCAGGCTGTTTGTCAGAGGTTTCTTTTGCTCTCCTTCATTATCCATAACAGAGGTCACATTGGATGCCCTCTGGCCCCAGCCTTTTCACTCTCTTGCCCTTTCCTAAGGCACAAGTTGCAGCTTTCGATCGGTTGTGGCAGGGGGC
>NW_008600754.1:2976-43282 GCF_000691845.1 Merops nubicus
CAGGCTGTGTTAGCATGTGGGGATAAGGTTCTGGGCATCTCACCGAAATGGGCAAACACTCTATTTGCAGAGGATGGTGATGTGACCCTGATGGTCCCTTCAGGCCATCATCCCACAGTCTTAATGCTGCTCTGGGTACATGAGATCCATGGGAAGAAAAACTGTGGGAAGGAATTTCCTAGAGGTTTTGCACTGGCACCCTTCTCAGTGTCAGGAAGGCTGAATGGCCCAGTGGACGTGTCCACAGGTGCACAGCAGAAATCAGGATAATCACAATATTCTAAAAATTAACTTTAAACTAGTATTATAGGCAGTCTAAAAGAAAGCTAGAAATTATTTGCCTGAGAAGGTCCCAAACAGTTTGTGGTTTCACATGTGTATTTTCCTGTTTTTTTTTAGTGTTTTTAGTACATGTTCAGTTTTTTATCTGAAAGATACACAAAGAGGAAAGCGTATGTATGATTGTAAAACTGGGGAAGCAGAAAAACTGATTAAACATGAGATGCTGTCAAATGCATCAAGTAAATACAACTGGAGAAAAAAAAATCCCTTTGCTCTTCAGTGTAAGTTAGAATAAGTAAATATAAAGATACATAAAGAAAAGCACAGTTTAAAAATCGGCCACATTTCTGCAAGACTGACAGCATCAGAGCAAACTAGGATTATTCTTAAATGCTGGAAAATAGATTTGTAAACTTCTAAGCCTCAAAATGGGATACCAAAAAAATTCCACAGTGATACCTTTAGCTCTGTGTGTGATTTTGAAAAGACTATTTAGTAAAGCTAATTCTGAGACTCTTTCTCGACTTTTCGTTCTAGGATGTGGCCCTGCTTCCCCTTTTCAGGTCATGAGAGATGCCTTAGTTTGTTTCCCTGATCTCTCATAGTGACAGCACCATAGGTTTTTCTTCAAGGGTCACACAAAATATATCATCTCAAGCTGGTTTTTTATGATACTTACCTTCCATTATGTCAGACTGTGATTCCTTTGGGCAACTTTGTTATGAGATAAATTGAAATATAAAATAAGTAAGTAAAAATAGTTAGCTTGTAAAGAAGTTGTGATTGACAGTATTCTCAGGATCAAGCTTAACAAAATTTGAAACCAATAAGAAAAATGTATCCCAGTCCCATAAAACCTGCATTCCTGAGTGGTGGTTGTTTTTGCAGCTGTTATTTAACTGCCTAGCCTTCTTATAACCCGATCTTGTTTTGCTTTGTCTTCTGTTAGCATATCAGCATTCATTCCATCGAACCTCTGTGGATTTCTACGTTAGGCAAAAGTGAAGTAACAGTCAAAGGAGAAAACTTTACACGTGCGTCAGATATAAAACTGATACTGACTGGAATTACTGGCTGTAAACCAGATATGTGAGTTAAGCTCTGAAAAATAATACTAGTTACTTTGCATGGTGAAAATTATGCCCATTTTGCCCTAGCAGTACAGTTACGTGAACAGTTGTGGACCTCTCGTCAGCGGAGCGGGGGATGCTCTGCACCCTTTTAGTTATATTTGCACTTTGAGTTCCCAAAGGGTGAAAATTAATTTGGTGTTTGGGTACAATACAAGGGATGGATGGGTAGGTGTGCAGTTTTCTCAGCCATAGTAGGACAGTTCTGTACCTGTGGCCCTCCCTGCCTTGCATCAGGCAACAAGAAGTTTGGTCACAGGAAAGCCTCAGCTTTTGTTTGACTCTCCACTGCTTCAAAATATTCCCCATATTTTCTAGGATTCTGCTTGTGAAAGCATAAGTACCGTGTCAGGAATCTCTCATGCAACAGCTTGTACTTTTCTCTGTTGATGATTGACCCTAGATAATTAGGCTATCTTTCTCTGAATCATTCATTTTCAGGTGTTGCTGCAATGGCTGCCTGTGATTACCAAGCCCACTTTACATAGCTAGCACCTGAAGAATTCATATAGTACTGTCCGATTATTACTTCAGCCATGGATTTCCTGGGGACCACAGAAAATAAAAGAAGAGAAGGAGGGAGATAGGGGAAGTAGAGAGACAGAGAAGGAAGTGAAAGGGCGGAAGAAGGGGGGGAAAGAAAGACAAAGAAGAGAGGAAGCTGAAGATTCTTGTTCTTGACTAGCTCATGGACCACATTGAGTAGCACAGCAAAATCACAACATTGCATAACATAGCCTCAGCCTGAGGCCATAAGACCAGTGTCTGTACTGTCTTCTGTGATTATTGTGACACATAGCAACTTGGCTCAAAAGATGCCCTATTTTGTCTTTTCAAGTCCCTGCTCTGTTCTTCCACCTCCATCTGGCAGCTCAAAGAGAGATTCATTCATCTTTTCTCCTTATCCTTTGCTTTAGGTTATAGGCTTTGTGTAGTAACACTAATGAGTGGCACAGTGGCATCTGTGTTGCAGTGTCTGTTTTCTTTCTCCTCCAGCATTAAAGTTAGAAATGTGCTAAATGACACACAGATGACATTTACTCTCCCACCAACACGTAAAGAGACCAAAAGTATATGTATACAGGCTAATGGGAAAAAATGTTCACCACCAATGACTCTGCATTATGTTTCGCTGCCATCATGCTTTGGAATCACACCAAATACCTCCTGGATCAGGTAAGGTTGTCTTTATATACCTTTTTATGTATTTCTTAAAATACATAAATAAAGTAGTCCCACTGAGCTGTTAAGAGCCATCTTCCTTGGCTAGACTGCAGCTGATGTAAACTTGGATGACTGCTGTAAACCTGTTGTGGTTGACAACAGGTGGCACAAGTTTATGCCAGTGAACTGATTTAATATTTAACATACAGATAGGGTCATGACAGGTGCAAGGTAAGTTCTGTGTTCTGCAGGATTCTGTAAACTCCTGCCTGCCCACCAGTCAAAAGCATGCTCTCCATACTGAAGCTAAATCCAAAATATTGGTAGCACATACAAATTCAAAGTCTAATGAACTTTAATTTCTTGATACCAATATACCCTTTACCTCGTAAACAGTACAAAGTATCAATGAATTGGAAATGAAGTGAAAATAATCACCGCTGCAGTGATACAGTCTGGACTGGGTTCCCCTGGAGCCAAAAGAGCCCTTTTCATGCTTCTGATGTGTTCTGTGAGACTCACAGCTCCAGTGAAAGACCTCTACAGTCGTTTTAAGATATTTTCAGGGGCAGCTTTCCACCTGTCTCTCTGCCTGCGCAGTTTTAACGCGCTTTCACATTCTTAATCTGATGTCTTGGCGTCAGGCTCTGTCAAGTGTGGATTTGGGGTAATGAGTTGGTCTGGCAGCTGCAGCAGCTGAGCAGCTAGGATGCATGCCCTCATCTCCAGGTGAGAGGCAGGTCAGGCAGCTGGAAATGAATAATACCTTAAACCACTCCAAATGTGTCGAACAGAGGTTGTGAGCCCAGAGCCGTCAGACACAAGCACCATTGTGTGAGCTGAGACAGATGGTCTTGAATACAGGCGAGAATGTTTCCTGTGAGGTGCCTGGCACCATCGGTTCATCCTGAAGGAGGCAAGAATTAAGCACAGGCAGGGTTGCTCTGAGGCAGTGAAATACCATGATGTTGTGTCTTCAAGACAGAATATTAAGTCACAGTCTAGTTCTTTGGCTGAACAACTGGAGAGCAAGGTGGAGAGACCCTGCGAAGGCGCATGTATGTGTACGCTGTCCCGCCATTTGGTTTTGCAGTAACAAAAGTATCAGGAAAGAATGGAAGTATGCTGTGTACCTCAAATTATCTTGTCCTGCAGTTTGGCTTTATTATATTGGCTGTTACCAAAGCAAAACACCTGTGAGTAGCTTATTCACAGCTGAAGCTTTAATGCAGGACTTACCTGTGAGAAAACAAGTAGTATTAACCTCCCTTCACCCTCTTTTTTTTTTTTTTTTCTCAGTGGTGGTCGCAAAGTTACTACAATTGGTAGAAACTTTAATGTGGTGGACAGTGTGATTATTTCAGATGACCAGAGATCAAACCTCACAGTAAGTCTTACTTTCCTTTACAATACCAAATAGAGGTCTCTTGGGGGATTATGTTGTGTTCCTAAGGTTTCAGGAGAATCTCAATATTTTTCAAACACTTGCAGGCACATGTCAGTCACCCTACTGGAATAAATATGACCACTTGTAAGATTACAGCTGCACACATTATCAGTACAAGGTCATGGATGCACATAAGCTACTCTCCTGCACAATTCCCTGAGCTTCTTTCCTACGCTGTAGAGACTTGTTCCAAATCTGTCATTTTTGAGTCTCCCCAACCTCCATATATAGGACTGTTGGAGGAGGGGGTGGTGTACTTCTCTCTGGCTGAGTGTTGAGAACCCATATGGTGCCACTGCCTCAGCAAGCAGCAGCGGACTGGAGCTGATGTTGGGATGAAACCCTTTCTTGGGAGGCTGCAAGGATGTAGGCATCCTGTTGACTCCTGGACTTACAGCACAGAGACCACAAAACAGCAGCACCACTCCATGGACTAAGCAATGGGGTGACCGTAGCAACCCCCCTCTCTCAGAAGTTAAGTTGGGGAGAGCCAATGCCCAAAGATGCTCTTCTCTTGTCACCTGTGTTGAGAGGAAGGAAGGAGAAATCACTGTCACTGTTCCTGTCTCGCTGCAGGAAATAGCTGCCGTAGCAATGTGCAATCAGCCTTAAAGCAGCATGTGGAGTGTGTGATAAATGTGCATAAAGGTAGAGACAGGCTCAACACAGAAATTTTCCCAGGTGCTCTGCATGCAGCCCTGATCACAGAGAAGAGGTTTAGCAGGTATCTGTGTGAAGCCAGGAAGGCATTAAAATGATTTTGAGTGCCTCTGTTTGTAATTGTACCCACTGTTGAGTACTTAATGACGTTTATGGCTTTGCTGTTGCATTTCCAGGTCTCTAGGTGTCCTGGAAATGAATCTGAGTATCATTACTTAACGCCCAGCCTGAGCCATGCAACAGAGGGTAAAGTTGTTGATATGATGTTGAAAGTGGAAACTACCTTTATACCATGTGTCAAATTACACTATCACCCCGACCCAGTGTTCATTAACTACCAGCTGCACACTGAGCTGGATCCTGATCTGGAATTAAAAATATATGTAAGTTTTAAAGTGATAAACTCTAATTCCTTATTTTAAATAGCTGTTTGGGATAATTTTTTTACTGTATTTAGTAACTGTCTATTGTCTTTTTATTTTTCCCTCTAGAAAGAAAATGACAACTTGAATATTTCTAAAACAGAGGTAGAGGTTTATCTGTCCTATATGAATGGTGCACAGACCAAAAAGATATGGTTCAGTGTCCAAAATATTACCAAAAAGCCAGACCGTAGCACCATACTGTGCAAATTCAAAAGGGAAGGAACAGACAAGATTGACTTTTCCACAGTGAAAGTTTTTGTAAGTAGAATTCCCTTTTCTTGCAATTCAGCAGTGTTTGAATGCTTATACAAATGTAGTAAAATGTACCAGTAATGCTCGTTATGTTCTTTATGTTCTTATTTAATTTCATTAATGTTCTTTATAGACGGAGGAACTGGATGCATTTTCTGCTTTCCTGGTACTTGGTAGTAGTTATCTTCCTCACATGTAAGCATGCCCGAGCAGCTTAGGGACTATTAAGAGCACTGAGTTCATTTACTGTCTGGTTACTGCTGTAGTGCCCGAGGTAGGCTTTGCAGCCCAAACTGAACTCCAGGAGAGCAGTAGCTTGTCACACCTCTAGCTGTAGCACAGACATCACAGATACAGCAGCACTGGCTTTAGGAGAGCTCCTCATCTTAGGTCTGTAAGCAATCTGCTGCTTCAGTGTGGCCATGAGGAGAAGGGTTGTGTCCTGTTCACTTTTTCCTACTGAAGTAGACAGGATCTTGAACAGTGCATAGGGATCACCACTGAGACAGGAGAGAAGACATTTCTGCATTTAAAAAAAAAGGGGGTGACATTCAATGTGCACTGGGAAGGCCAAAATGCTTTGAACATATGGCACGAAGCCTGGTCCAAGTATAAGAACGTTACCATGGATTTTAAAGCTAAATGGCAGATTAAGATATTTCCTCCATGACTAAGATGAAGATACAATTTTTTTAAAAATGCAGTCATCACCGTTTATGAGGGATAAAAATGATGCCAGACTCTTACTGCAGTGTATGGTGGTATAAAACTGAAATAACTCTACTGACTTCAAGGCATATGGCTCATAGTAAAGATTAACGAAGCTATTCTCAATTTCTTGTCACTGTGAACTGATCCTCCATCTGTGGATCCTGCCGTCTGAGCCACTTAGGACATGGAAAAGCCTTTCTGAGACTGGTGTTGCGTTTAAATATTAACATTGCCTTGCAATATCACATGCTCATCCTGCAGGCTTCATGGGAGTGACTGTCATAGAGAGGTCACCACTTCGCAAAGGCAAATAAAATGCAATAGCTATAATATTTAACTTCTGGTACCCTAAAAATTTTTTTTTCCAACATGAATGAAAATGTGAAAGTAGGAAATCATTGTGTTTTTTCACTCTTATAATTAAATCATCATAGAATATGTAGGGCCACTCTGAAGAAAGGGTAAGCTGGATATAAAAGATAGGTGTGGCCCAAGAATGAACGTACATCTTGCCTTAGTTTTCAGGAAGAAAGAGTATATTGAGTGTGGGGTCAGAGACAGTATGATCAGTCTGAATGAAGGTGTCAAAGAGGAAAATGTCATACTTGTGATGGGAGCAAGATTCAGATAGATCAAGGGGCTCAAGACAGCAGGAACAAGACCATTCCTGTCACAGCACTGAGAAGGAGTTGGCACATGATTTTCTAGGCTTAGTAGAAAAGATTTTAAATAAAACTTCAGTCAGGAGACTTACAGTACGACTGGAGAGCAACAAATGTAAAACCAGTATTTAAAAGAAAAAAAAATAGGAATTGGAGACTTGCTGATTTAGTCCTAGCTCTGTGTAAAACTTTATAATGTATTTTGAATGAGGGACTTGTGAAAGACTTAGGGGTAAATGGAGAATGAGATAATTGTCAGCTTCTTTTTAATAAAAGCAGAGTATGCTAGATATTTATTTTGTAAGATGAATTATTTCCTCAACAACAAAAAAGTGGTAGATCACAAGTACCTGGAAATCATTCAGTAAACTACTTAACATGGTGATTATGAGGATGCTAGGGATTAGAAAAACTAGATGCTGTGTAAGGGGAGCTGACTTCAGGCAATGTTGATTTTCATACAGATATTGCTTAATTTCACTAGCGACTTCAGTGGAAAAATAAGGGATGTGCTAATAATATTTGCTGATGACATAAAGCTCATAGGCATTACCAGGCCAGAGGATGTCTTACAATGGCCTGCAGGGAGAATGCAATGAATTTAGGAATAGAAATTGGATTAATTCAGGTGTACATTAATTGATCTGTGATTCATAAGCAAGATAAATAGAAGATAAGGAAAGAGGTGAGGCCACTGAATAGGAAGGTTATTGTGAAGATCTAAGATACAAGCTGATTTTTAAGTGAATACTTTGTCTCGTTTTTCAATAAGCAGGGATGAGTAACAGAAATTTCTGCTTTAGGAATGCTTTGGTTGGACATGACTAGTAGAGAAGGGCAGGTGTATTAGTCATGAGACGATTCATGTGTTTAGCCACCAATGCATTCCATCCTTGGAAAAGAGAAATGGGATCCTAGGAAGGCTCAGGCCAAAGGTACCTTAGGCAGGAACTGTGAAAATACATAAACAACTGAGGAAAAAATCCACATTTGATGAAAGAAGTAGGCCTGCTTTCTCTTATGGTTTTGTAGCCCCAGAAATAGGAAGGCTTTGGGATTTCTGTGCTCGCTCGTGTCCGTGTAGGTGCGATGACTATCCTTTTGGCAGCGCCCAGCTGCCCTGGCTGCTCATGTCCTGTGACAAGCCAGTGATTGAAATCACCAGATCTCTGCCTTCCCTGCTGTAACCCAAAATAATTTCAACCCAACTCTCCTTTTCAATTATCTCAGGCTCATTTCTATTTCTGGCACTTGGTGGTATTCTTTTTCTGTGTCAAAGTGTGTTTTCATTTCTGTTCTGTTTCTAGGTTTAGCTGCCCTTTATTTATGTGTTTTCATAGTCCTCTTTGGGATACTCCTTTGCGAAATGTCTTCTACCATAATTATCAGTGGTGAATGCCTTAGTTCAGCATCTGGCAGACATCAGCACTTCATGTATTCCTAAAAAATGTCTGTCCTGCCTTTGACAAGCCCAGAGCCTGTTGGGGGATGTTGTATTTGTTCTTAAGCGGACCTTCAAGAATACCCTACATCCTACATAAAGAGGTTGAAACTTCTGAAAAGAAATAGGGAAGAGGGCTGTGGGCCAAGTATCTATCAAAAATGTTACTTCCCTCATTTTCAGTTTGAGACCTTGCTTTTCTGCTCAGCAGAGTAACACAGTGAGTGCAAAGGAATGTTTTTAGCTATCATCATGTGCCTTCCTTGCTTCAAAATGACAGACCATTCAGCAGCAGTTCTGAAGTTCATGGACCACTCAGCCAGAGGCCAGATCCTGCCCTTCATCCGAGGCCTTGTTTGCAGTGAGACCAATGGCAAAATTTGGTACTTCATCAGGACCACCAAAATTTTCTCTTGTCACTGCTGTTATTGTGCTTAAACTTGAAATACAGTAAAATTTAAATTTGTGCTTGGTTCACATATGTTTTCCTGAATTGCTGCCACTTTCCCAATAACCTGGAGAACCAGGGTTCTTCGTGTGCCTCAAACGTTTGGGTTTTTTTTCTATACATTAAATGTCATTTTCAGCACCGATATATAATGCCTGCTCTTTATTAACACAGACATTTTTTTTCTTCAGGTCAAATTAGGAAACTTTGAGCATGAAGTCAAACCAACATCATCACACATATATTTGTATGTTCTTATTTTGCTGCCTATTGTAGTGAGTGTCATTATAGGTAAGTACAATATTATATTTTCAGGTTTTGATTTGCTGAAGGGTATAATCACGATGCATAAACAGACATACAGGCACACATGTTTGGGACTATCACAAACAGTCTGATGGTTTTCCCCTGTTCCAATTAAGAACAGATAAAGTTAACTCTGGTCTACTGGTAGTTCCAGCTTGTCACACTACAGCATGATACAAGACAGTAATTTGGGCTGTCCTGCTGGGATTACTCACCATGAAGTGAAGCAAGTTGTGGGACTGACATCCTTGTTTCACAGCTTGGGCCCTTCCAGCTCTCAGAGCTGGGTTCCCTTCACATCCCTGGGGTAGATACTCCCTGACAATCTGCTTATCCTCACGTAGTGTTTGTGGTGTTTCTGCCCGGTCTCATTTGGATCATTCATGAATCTGTAGGTCATTGCTAAATTAAGGAGACAAATAGTTATCCCCTCCTCTGTTTGTCACCCCTTTTTTCTAAATATTTTGCACTGGTGATATATTTGATAAATTCCTCTTCATTGTAATAAGGTTGGGGATTTGTTCTGGGATTTTGGGTTTCTTTTTAAAAAGTGCATCACCTTTACAGGAGCCATATCTCATGCCTTTACTCTCCAGATAAGCTTTAGAGAAGTTAACAATTTGGAAATAGATTTCCTGTTCAAAAGAACTGGTTTTCCTGTTAAATCAAAGCCACTTTAAGTAGGTTGGTAATAGTTGAAGTGGTTGTTAGATTCTGTCTCTCATTGTCCACGTTGTACATAGGGTATGCTGTACTTTCAAACAAAGTTGGATTGCCAATTCTTCTAAGAGCTTATTATGAGGAAATTTTTTTTGTTAAACGTGGTTTTAGATTCACACAAGTGGGACTTGTGAGTACTAGAACACTGACAACAGTAGAAGCAGTAAACCTCCTGGAGAGTGCAAGTGTGTATTTCTGTTTCTTAAAATAATATTAAAATATGTCTTGTATAGGGGTTCTCTGTTTTGCAGTTTCTGTACTCAGAATCTTCTTCTTCCTTTTTAGTGGCATTCATAGTTACTAGATACAAATCCAAAGAGTTAACTCGAAAACAGAGTCAGCAACTTGAACTACTGGAGTATGAAATTCGGAAAGAAATACGTGAGGGTAGGTCTACAGAGCTTTATAGAGCTTGACTATAGTGTAATTTCTGAACTTAAATTGCCAAGAAGCTCACATTATATAAGAATTTTATTTTTATAGCTGTTAGAATATTTTTGTGTTGTATCAGATTTCCCCTTTAACATTGGTGTGCACTGCAGTAGCAGATAGCATTGAGCTAATGGGATTGCATGTAATATTTCCTTCAACAAAAGTGAAAAAAATGGACTTGTGCTTTCCGGCTTATAAGAGTTTCAGCTAGAAAAACAACCCCTGCTGCCTGAAAACTGTTTTTTTAAGAAACATCTGGTGGGGCCAAGTTATGATTGTGAACATGATTTTGTGTCAACAAAACTAACTCTGTGTGTGTGTGGGGTGCTTTCTCAGGATTTGCTGAACTGCAGATGGATGAATTAGACGTGGTGGATAGTTTTGGAACTGTTCCATTCCTCGACTACAAACACTTTGCTCTTAGGACTTTCTTTCCAGAGGTAAATATTTACAATTCTTTCAGTTGTCAGCCCTGTCTAATAATGAAAATCTGAGAAGGTCAGGATCAAATAGCTGAAGTAAATACTACACAGTAATTGCACATTATTTTCACAAGAAACTTTTCTTAAATCAGGATTTACCAAAGAACACTTATGGCTGTACTTCTCTATAGTTAACCAAGCCCAAATGCTGTAGATAAAGCACTGCTGTTGAATTTTCAAGGGTTGTGTATGCATCCATTTCTTTTTTGCCCAACCTCACTAAGCTGCTCATCCTAACTAAGTTGTAATTTATCCATTGCTTTTTGTGTTCTCATGCTTTCACCTTCTATGCTATAGCTAATTAAAGTAACAGTCAGGCTAGCTAACAAGCTAGCTAACATCATGACACTTCCTAATTAGACTTGTGGGATGAGGAAGTGGCTCTAAGGTCGTGCTCTCCACTCCAAGTTGCTGGCAGAAATGGTAAAACCTTGATTCAAAGGAGTGAACGTCGAATGCTTACAAATTACATAAGAATACTTAAGTGCTGTTGAATTTACAGGTGGATATTTTCATTGCTCTTTGGAGGAGTTTGCACCACTGCATCAGAGGACAGGAGGCCTTTTCTTGGATGTTTCACTTCACTGAATGTTTTTGCATATGTGGCACGTTATGTTGTTGATAAGCGTGTTTGCCACTGCTTTCAAACTTATATCATGGTGTTAACCAGTGCTTACTGGCATTTACAGATTGGCAGAAGCTCTTACTATAACTAGTGATGTTTCACTGTGTAATTCACACCAATGAGTAGAAACGCTTGGTTAGTGCTGTGGTGTTAGGTTATAGCTGGTATGTATGCAAATTATTTTCTAGGCTAAATGTGTTCCTTGTCACTGCTGCAGCCCAGTCCTGAATTCAAATCTGCACGCTGTTTTACTTTATCACTGTCTATGATCCCACTAAAAGGTCATTGTGATAAAGTTAAACACGTGATAGTGCAGAATTGGTGCTTTGTTCTTTTTTTGTACAGCACCAAATACCAGATACAAAGTAACAATTACATATGCATGGTCTTTCTACACTTTGATTCTGGTTCGCATACCAAAGGAAACTGGGAATATCTCTTCTGGTACTGCTGTGATGTCCCCCATGTTAATGTGTATGAGGTCACTAGGAGATCTGAAGAAAATGGAACAAGGAAACCTTACTTTTTGCATCTCTTCCCTTTCAGTTTGTTTTGTTGACAGGCATATCAGCATTAAAGTAGTGTTTTTAGGAATGTATCTTTTCCTAGTGATAGTCCCCTGTCAAAACAGTAACAATTTGTAGAAGCTGTCTGGGTGGAGATGCTTTGCTTTATGCAAACAAAAAGGAAAGAAAAAAAGGCACAAAATCTGCCATTCTGTAGCATTATGTGAGGTCAGAACAGGGAGGGCTCATCTTTTGCCTTGGTGAGTCTTGTGCCACTGCATATCCTGGAAATTATTCCACTTAGATTTTGTCTCAGTTTGAAATACTGATCTCACAAAGGTAAACTTTTGCCCTTTACTCTGCTTTGGTGAGACCCCACCTGGAGTACTGCAGTGGAGTAGAGCTCTGGGGTCTCCAGCACAAGACAGACATGGACCTGTTAGAGAGGGTCCGTAGGAGGGCCATGAAAATGATCAGAGGAATGGAAACTCCTCTACTCTGAAAGCACACTGAAAGAGTTGGGGTTGTTCAGCCTAAGGAAGATGAGACTCTAGGGAGACCTTATTTCAGCCTTTCATTATGAAGGAGGCTTATAAGAAAGATGGAGAGAGACTTTTTACCAGAGTCTGTAGTGATAGGACA
Source organism: Merops nubicus (assembly GCF_000691845.1). Classification (NCBI taxonomy): domain Eukaryota; kingdom Metazoa; phylum Chordata; class Aves; order Coraciiformes; family Meropidae; genus Merops; species Merops nubicus. The sequence continues at coordinate 15,312 of NW_008600754.1, forward strand.
AGGAGCAATGGCTTTAAACTGAAAAAGGGTAGATTTAGATTAGACATAAGGAAGAAATTCTTTACAGTGAGGGTGGTGAGACACTGGAATAGGTTGCCCAGACAAGTTGTGGATGCCCCATCCCTGGATGTGTTCAGCGTCAGGTTGGACAGGACTCTGAGCAACCTGATCTACTGGGAGGTGTCCCTGTCTGTGGCAGGGGTGTTGGACTAGGTAATCTTTGAAGGTGCCTTCCAACCCAAACCATTCTATGATTCTATAAGGAAGCTAGGGGCTGCCAGCATCACAGATAAAGTAGGTGACAGTAAATATCACTCATGTTGAATTCATTGCTCAAGGGTGCTGCTTTGGAAACATGCTGTATTGGGGCCTTACAGGCTGTAAGAGTTAGTCAAGAGGCGTTGACCAAGTATTTGAGAACTGGGGGCTTCCCGTTGTTGTGAGAGCTTTTGCTAGGACTGGATGTGTGGGGGCACCTGTGCCTCTATGGAGACTGAATGCGTGGACCTCCTGCAGAGTTCATTAGTGAACATTCATGGAGTGCCTTGCAGTGAATGGAGGCAGATGAACTCAAGTGCCACTCTGTTACAGAAACACAGTATACCAGGCTGTCATTGCCACCCAGGCAGGATGCAACACCCCTTGTGCACGAGCACGTTTGCAGAGGAGGGTAATGAAGAGCTTTTCCTGCAGACAGTTAGTCACCTGCTGTGCTGGTGCAGCTCAGCAGCGTAGAGTAACACCCACAGTAATGCTCAAGTCAACACCAGGTCACCTTTGAGAGTTCACTTTGTAGTGGACCTTGGCAGCACCTCTGCAGAAGTTGTGTGGAGGTTTTCTCTTGTAGCTGCGTTAGAAGCCAGCATTTCCACTGGTGTACTTCGAGTTGTATGTCATCAGGAACGTGCTCAGGCTGTTTAACGTACGTGTGCTAGAAACGTCTGCTATACGTAAGAATGATTAATATCACCTGTCTTATATTTTAGTCAGGATACTTTACATCCATCTTCAGTGAAGACATGCTCCAGGTAAGTTGATGTAGTGTGATATGCCTTCATGAATAAATATTTTTTCAAGAGTGACTGTGTCCCTTATCTCAGTGTTGTCCTAGAACAGATTACTTTTTCAGTAAGTTCCCTTTCCCCTGTGAGGAGGGTTGCATGGATTTGTGTATAAAAAGGAATTTATCTGTAAGAAGCTCTTACCCAGTGTATATTATGACTTATTTAAAGAAAATAAACATAATCTAGCCATGAGAAGTGACAGGCAGACTTAACTATTGGCACTACTTGGTGTGAATGGCAGGAAGTGTCTGGTCTGCGTGTGTGTCCTCTGTGTTGTACACAAGCGCAAATGCATCTTCGGTAAAATCCTGAGACTCATGAAATAAATGCAAAATTCCCACTGATTTAAATGAGGCCAGGATCTTATCCCATATGTTGCTTACCATTTGTCTGAGTGTGAAGAATCCATCATAGCCAAACTACAGTTTGCTTATTTTTGTTTAACTGTTCCAGAGTGGAGACCAAACGAGCAAGGATGAAAGCTTCAACATGTTGCATGCTTTAATTTGTAACAAGAAGTTTCTTGTTACTCTCATTCACACCCTTGAAAAGCAGAAAAATTTCACTGTGAAAGACAGGTATAGTATGATTATGCTTACAATATTCAAGACAAAGAATTAGCAGGAAAAAAAACAACATGGATTGCAGCACACAAATGTGATTTCTGCTGCTTGCAAAACGAGCTTGCATTACTCCAGAGCATTTTTCCATCTTGCCCATCTGCACACACCGAGGAAGAAAAAAACATTGCCATTAAAGAGAAATCAGAATGTTTGTACATGTAAGCAAAGAGGCAAAGGTGCAGGAAAACTCACTTCAAAACTGTAAACAATTCCTGCAGTTAGATCAACAGTTCTACAGTTTAGAAATGTTCTGTCACTGAAGCAGGTGGTGTTCTGCGGCATTAAATTTAGAGACACAAATTTTGTGTTTAAAAAATAATAACATGAGCAGATGGACTTGAATTTTTTTATATTTTTGTAGAGATCTGTGCACAGTTTTTGTGCCTAAGGAGGGAAAACTTAGGATATGAGCTCCACTAAAGTGTGTTTCAGTTATGACTGGGAAGAGAAATTCCAAATTACTATAGCTATTTTTTTTCCTTTTCTATTTTAAACAGGTGCTTGTTTGCTTCCTTCTTGACCATTGCACTGCAAAGCAAGCTAGTTTATCTAACTGATATTTTGGAAGTGTTGACAAAGGACTTGATGGAGCAATCAAGCAACGTACAGCCTAAGCTCCTGCTCAGGCGAACTGAATCTGTGGTAGAAAAATTGCTGACAAACTGGATGTCTGTCTGCCTTTCTGGATTTCTCCGGGTACGTGTACATCTTTCTACTACGTAAGATATTCAAAGAATTTTTTAAACTGATTTCTTCCATAGGAATTGTTAGAAGGATCAGTTGAAAGCATTCAGTCTCATATTTAACAGTAAGAACGTCCGCTTTTCTAGTTTTGGTGACTTAGCTAGCTATCATCAAGGAGATGTAGGAAAAGAGCCCATCTGTAAGTGATGATCATGTCATTTATTTGGCTGAGATTTGGGTAATTTTTCAATTCTAGCATATCTTTCTCTCATCTCAGGCATTATTTCATCTCCATGAGATGTATTGTGATCACAGCAAAAGACTGACACCCTTGTTAAAATGGAGCTGTACCTTTATGTGCAAGCTGCTTGGAAAGCTACACCATCATGGAGATTTAAGGAATACTGTCTTTTGGAAAACTAAACTTTTTTTTCCAGAATTTTTAACCTGCAAACAGCACTGCAGATTTCAAGAACTAAATGACTTCAAGTGGAAACAAAATAAGCGTTTTCATTCATTTTACTGTTTGTTTATTTTGGGCCACTTGGTAGCACTTCGTTCTTAGTTTCGGTGCTTGGTTATACTTCCTGTCTCACTAGTGTGATGCTACGACACTGTTGGTATCACTAATATCAGTCCTTGCATTAATACAACAGCAGAATTGTTTGAGGCTCAGCACTGGTTTCCTGAAACCCAAGCAGAGAGCCAAGGAACTGTCATAGGAACTGTTCTCAATATACCAGTCATCTTTACAAAGCTGTAGTAGTGAGATGCCTTAGCCAGGCTGCAGGAATGGTATCACATGGAAACAAAGATTTATCTATCCTTCCTCAGGTGCTTTCCTGAAACCTGGGGTTCAGGCAGGAGAGGGAAGCTGCAGTTTCATTCCCTGTTTCGCTGATACACCAGTGTATGTCCCACCACCTTGCTCCCACGGCTTGTTTTCAGGGACAACAAGGGGAGATGCCAATTCAAAAGGACACTAGTTGTTAGCTTGTTTTCTCACACGACTGAAAAAGGAAGAAATAGCTGAAATATGTCTGTGAACACATGCATGTCTCACCCCCCACCTGCTCTTTGGTGGAACAAGGAAGCGTCTGCCAGGTGGAGTAGGAGCAGTTTGTCTGCAGTGTGCTTGTGCACAGCAAGGGGCTGTGAACTATCTTGGCACACACTCCAGCTGTCCCTTGCTATTTGCATGAGACTTCACACCAAAAAACAAAGGATGGAGGTTAAACAAATAACTAGATGAATCTGCTCAGAGGGATTTTCTTTTCTAATTCCAAGGTAACAAGTCAGTTAAAAGGAAATAATTTGTTACGCTTGATTGTTTTCTAGTTATTCATGCCCATTTAATGAGTACAAAAATAAGCATGTTCCTTGTGTTTGTTTCATGTCCTAGGAGACAATTGGTGAACCTTTCTATTTGCTAGTGACAACCCTCAATCGCAGGATAAACAAAGGACCTGTTGACGCGATAACTTGCAAGGCCCTGTACACACTTAATGAAGACTGGCTGCTGTGGCAAGTGTCTGAATTCAAAACAGTGGTAAGTTTGTCAGCTTGTGTTCCCTCCAAACACAGACAACTACAATGTTTTCTCTTTTTCTAGGAAGCTAAATTAAGGCTCTTGGACACTAAGGTGATGGTTAAATACCCGGATAATCAAATTGTTACTGCTGACAAAGTTTTGAAACGCAATACGGTTTTAACTAGCTGGTGTCTTACCAATATACTTTTCACACACAGCCCTCACTCCTTGCTTCACAACACGCCTTAATTGCCAAAGGTTAGGTTTAATGAAGTCTCAGGGTATTAAAATTCCTTCTTATTTTAAAGTATATGATGAAATATAAACATATGCTTAGAGTTTAAACTAAATTACACTTTTCCAGTGAATGAAAGAATGGAATGCAGAGATTTTATTTATTGTGTTTACTTGTGGCTAATCACCAGGCAGCAATAATTTGCTGTGGGTTTCCATGTTATTACCTCCAAATTAGCTCCACATTAGCAAGGTTACAGTATGGTGGATTTTAATCAGTTGCTTGGTTAAAAACAAGGTATTTTGGAAGCCTAGCTAAGTTTCTAAACTTTAACCAGAATTTTCTTGCCTTTCTCAAAGCAACTACAAAGTGCTTCCCATTTTACAGTTACATCCAGAATTCTTTGAAAGCCGGAATTCTCTTCCTGATAGTCATTCTGACATGGAGGGGAGAAGGGATAGCAAGGTTTATTGCACTTTGGAGCATGTAAAAATTGTGGCTTTTTGAGTAGGAGGTCTGAAAGGTTTTCAGTATAACCAGAGCAGTCTTTATCCAGAATTTCCAAGCGGTTTTGAGTCTGAAAACGTAAAAATCTGCATTTCCAGTCATTTCCATAGCTTCCTTGCATCTTAACTCCTGTCTTCCTATTGGAGTTACAAGACATACTTGGGAGTATGAGAAGTGCAACTGAGTAGTGAGCTTCAGAGATTGGGAGTAGAAACTGCCAGGGCAGCAGCTGCCATTGCAGGGAGGTGGTGGCTTTGCAGGAGAATTCAGTCCTTTTCAGAGTCCATATCCTGAGCCTCAGGTAGGGCTGGAGTTTCCAGGTCTGCCTGTTTGGTTTTTGCAGCAAGAACCTGGGCATCTTAAGATGCCACATGCTGGAATAGACTATATGACCCTGGAAATTTTGTTTGGCCAGCAGTCTGTTGCTCACTGCATGACGCAGGAAGCTCCCTGAAATGAAAACCTTTGTGTGAGACGTTTCTGAATTATCATTTTCTGCTGAAAGCTCCTGGACTGACAGATTTAAAGTCAAATCTTCTTACAGATATTTGCAAATCTATTGTTGGAAGCTTCATTTGCAATTACACTGAGCTAAGTTACCACAGCGTGTATTTGGAAAGGAAGTCGGTGACTAAAAATTACATGCGTAATACTGTATCTTTAGTTTCCTTGTTTGTGCTGTGCTTTCTGGCATGCCTTGGGATCCACGGTAAGTTTAAACATACTGCTACATATAGCCATAGGATACAAAGCCCAGTAGTTACAAAAAGCAACAATTTTCAAGTAAGCTCATTACGCCTGTTACTAGTAGACTGTGCAGGACCATCTGGTCCTGTGGAATTGATTGACTTTTCTTATTTATAACACAAATTCAAATTGAGAGCATCTTGCGGGGGATAGCTGAATCTGAAACTGCTGAACACTGCCTTAAATACTTCTTCTAGTGCTACTTCTATGCATGCAGTCACTGATAAGGTCTTGTGGGCATCCTGCAGTGAAGAGGAGAGAGGAGAAGTGGTCTGAAGGACTTGGTATCAGTGGGGAGGAGGGCTGTCTGCAGATGGATGAGGAAGTGAGAGAGCAGCTAGCCTTTCTCAAATGTTGCTTGCTGCCTTTGTGCTTGGTATTTCTGCTTTTAAATAGGAGGCAATGATGTTGCCTGTTACAGGGTTAGTAAGTCAGCTTTCCCCTCTAAGGTCCAGCAGTTCATTTGACTTGGTTGAGAAGTCGCTGAATGTTCCCTTTAAAGCCATCAGAAGAGGAGAGAGGATCCTACAGTAAAATTACAGAGATGGAGCCCAAGGACTCTAGTTCTGGCTGGATGGGGAAACACTTTTGTTTGGTGTTTTGTCTAAGATGTACACTGGCAACTAAAATTATGCTGTGAAAGAGATTTAGGTGGAATAATGAGGCTTTCTGGGCTGGGGAAGCAGGCCAGCTGTGCATGTTTTCTCTTCAAGAATAGCATTTAACAGGATGCTGAAGGAGTGACCTTTCCTTCTCTCACTAACACCATTTCACATGCACTGCAATGACATGTGGGACCTTTGAGACAGGCAACTAAGGATTTTATCCTTTCTTTGGAAAAAAAATTTCTGCCTGAAGGACTGCAGGGTTTTTTTTCTAAGTGGAATAAGTGAGCTGAGCATTCAGATGTATTTGCAGATTTGCTCCCTGCAGTTACATTCTGAGTCTTGCAGTATTTTGGTGGTATTTTATTTTGCCCCTTTCCACAGCTCCACAACAGCAGTACATTAAAGCCTACGTGTCCAGAGCCTAGTATAGAAAAAAAAAAAAAAAGCCAAAAAGAGGGTGATCGAAAGATACTGAAGCACATCTGCAGGCACTCAGTGTCCAAATTCTTAAGCTGTATAGGCACTTGAAGACTCAGGGATGACTCTGGCAGGGAGTTCAACTCTCACATCAGTGGCAGGGCACAAACAAGGGTGTAGGCACTCTGCATGCAAATCTTTCCTTTTCAGGATTGGGATTTCAGTTCCAAATCAATAAAAGCAGGATACAGACAGGCTCCTAAGAACCAGGGAGAACTCAACGGGTCTTCTGCTAAACACAGGAGAAGGAAGAAGCACTGGCCATAGAGAAAGAAGGAAGGATGGGAGATATTTTCTGAAACTCAGACCATTTTTAACAGGAAAAAAAGAGAACTAAGAAACATGTTGGTTTTGAGTTGTATTAGAACTGCCCCTTGGCTGGGCCTCATGCCCTTTTTAAAAATGCCACAGACCTTGGGACCAGCCAACCCCCTACTGTTACTCCTGTCTGCTGGAGACAATCAGATACTGAACAGAGCTATGCTGCTGAAGTAAATACCCAAGCAGAGGTATTGAAGGAAAGATGCTTCTAAAAGCACTGATCCAGTATGAGCTGAGGAGCTGTGTGGTTTCACACTGTGCTTATATTTTAGTATTAAGTAATAAAACTGCCTTGAAAGAGATTTGGATGTGTCACAGAGCCTTTTTGCAGGCTGAGGAAGCAAGCCTGCTTTCTCACAGACAAGTAGCTGCACCCCTCCGTAGATAACTTGCTCAATGACTGATGAAGAAGCACAATGCACAGCTGAGTGTCAGCATGTCACTGAAGTGTTTCATTTTAAATAGAAAAGCTACACAATGCTAGCCTGACATGGGAAAAGTACTCAATGGAATCTCTTCTGTGGAAAACCAAGGGAGACTTCTTCATGTGGTAGACTTTCTAGGATTCTTTTAAATAGTCACTGCTTATTTAAAAAAAGGGATTTTGGCTATTGAATTCTTTGTGGAAATGAGTTAGCATTTTCAGATGGGAAGAAATGCTCTAATTCACCTGTTCAGCCTTCGATTGAAAGTGAAGCAAACTATGTATTGGAAACCTGTTTAAAGTGTCCAACTGCTTTATGAGTTAAAAGCAGGGTGTTAAAAGAAGTGGGAGGGCTGTAAGGGAGTAAAGCAGAAAGAGGGAACCCAATTATCCTAACAGGACACCATGATTGTGGTATCATTGGGCATACTTTGTGAGAGATAAGGAAGCTGTTAAAAACATGTGACATATGGGGATTTTCGTCAGCAGAAAAGGACACAGCAGCTCTCACTATGAAGTGAGCAGTGCAGATGTTTGCTATGGGAGAGTCTTCTGACTTAGATGCAGATTGAGGACCATCCTGTAGCACCAGGGGTACAACCTTGCTTTGCATAGTGCCCCTCTAGCCTAAATTTAACTCCTGGAACATTCTCTGTGCCACTTTGTTAGCTGTTCTGTAGCCTGCTTTTGGGTAACTGTTCTGGCTGCTACAGAAGGATCATACAATCAATCTGATTTTTTTTCCTGTTTCCTGTATTTCACAGTCTGAGAGACAGGGGAGTAGGTTTAAGGCAGTTTTGTTACGCTGTATGTCATGGTGCTGTCTGCTTTACGTAAACCCTCTAACTTCTACCAATCAAAATTCTGTCTTGTCTTTTCAGTCTGGATGATAAATCGAAATGCTTTGTTCAGATGCATAACTAAACAGAGAATAGGGTAATGAGTAAGAGGCCTTGAATATTCCAGATGATTTGTCTTTACTTCTAAGAATATGTGGTATTATCAAATTTCCTTATTAAACCACCTTTCATTTATTATCTGCTATGGTTATTAATAACTTTACTGAATAATTCATTGTTTGAAATTAATTTTCAAGAAAACTACAAATCTGAAAAGCCACCTGTAAACATTGTCATCAAATGTCATTATTTCTGTCACTGCGTGAGTGTAAAAACATTTTTAAAATCTGTTCCTATCTTTTAGCTAAGTTCTAAGCTAGTCCCTGCACAAGTCGTTGCAGGTGCTTGTCTTGTTCTTCTTAAGCAGACTTTAACAATACTTGCAACCCATGTTAAGCCTTTGCTGAAGAGCATTGTGACTCTGAGTTGGTAATTGCTAATTTCTAGTGCATGAAGTCTCTAGAAATTACTAGGTTGAACCACGTGTCCTGTAATTTCCTCCTGAATCTTTGCCAAAGTTTACTTGTATTTTTGTTTCCTTTGCCAAGTGAGAGAGCTCTAGAAGAGGGCCTGATGATGTTTGCTCGTGACTTCCATGTGCCCTTCTGTGATTTCTCTTACATCTTTTCTAACCTTCAGAGCTGATCATAAAAGGGCTTTCATAATTTTATCGTCAGTTCTGATTCTTTTTCCAATTCTACACTTTGTGTCTAAATGCAGTGATCGTGGCTGTCAGTTTCTGATTAATGGTTTCTAAAGCCAGTGATTGTGCTGTCAGACAGGTTGAATCTGATTTATGAAAACTTCAGCTGCAGGGGGAAGACTTAATAATAATTGGCTTTCCTAGCTCCCCATCAATTGCTACATCACTTAAGATTAACTTCTACAGGAAATCGTATCAACCAAACTGTCTGGCTCTCTCGGTTTAGCGACTTCTACACATTTAAGTATTTCTTCTCATCTGACCACTTCCTTGAGTCATAAAGTTTTATTAAAGTTGTTATTATCTTCACATCATGGATACTTTCGATTAAAGAGTTCATAAATGACTTGTATTCCACCTACATAAAGGACGACAGCTCTCTTCTTACAGTCCTGTCGGCCTACAGTGAGTTGAGCAGGGATGGGAGGATGCTCGCATGCTAATAATTGAAGAGGCTGCACATTTATGTGCAATCTGTGTGAGAACATGTACTGAAAAGGAAAGAAGCAGAGAAAAAAAACAGTTTCTCTTGACAGTCTGAAAGGAAGGGAAAATGAAGGAGAAGCAGGAACATGAATATTGCAGTGCAGGAATAGTGTTAGGAGGAAAGAATCGGCTGAAGGAAGTAATCCTTCCAAGGATGTCGAGACAAATCAACATCAGTTGAAGTGTCAGTAGCTAACTCCAGAAAGATCAGTTTGGAGACTAGAAGAGACAGAGATTTCCATTAAAGTGAGTTTTCCAAAGGCAAAATACAGTTAGCCTCTGTCCACATTTTTATCCTACAAGACCATAACCTCAGGGCAGTCAAAGTCAAGGACAGGACTACTGTCTGTTCTGTTGATCTTTGTGCCTAACCAAGCATGACTTCCTTGTTCCTGTGCCAATATATTTTTTTTACTAATTTTCTGCATGAAATCCCAGCCGGAGGCATGGCATCCCATCTGCTTCCCATTCTGCAGGCACCAGTCCCTTATATCCTCTTCTGTTCCTTCTGTCCTTTCCATGGACTCATTTTTCCTCACAATTAAACATCTTGGTATCCTGATTAAGTTACTCTCAGTTACTTCAGTTATATCCTAGTCTGTTTAAATCCTGATCTTCATAGTTTTGCAGTGCTGTTTTTAATACTCCTTTTGCTTCTGTAGAAAGAGTAAAGTTAATTTATGTCTCGTTGGACTACTTCTTTTCACTGCCAGTGTGCCGTAATTTCCACTCTTGCTGAAAGAGTGCAGAAATAGTATTCTACAGCTATTAATAACTGTTTTGCTAATAAGGGAGAACAGTTGTCCCTGCAGCAACCTGGACAGAAGTTCTTTCCTTCACATGACAGCAAGGAAAAATGAATATTTTCATTACTTCCTCTTTTAATGATCACCCCTTCACTGAGTCACACCTGCAGTCCTTTCAGTCAAAAGATATGTATTATGCCAGAATGGTTCAAGTACGTAGATTTTCTCATGTCACTTGCAGTCAAGTGCTGGCACCTAAACTGGTTGTTTTAATTCTGTCCCAAGACTTCTACAGCAGAACTTTTCTATCTGTGTAGCTGAACAGTGGAAATGACTGCTGTTACTGCTCAGCACTAGCAAATCTGTGCTCATCCCTTTTTCTCTGCATTTTGTCAGTTGATCTGCCTGACCTGAGCATAAATATGACCTGACTAAAAGCATTCTCTGGAGATGGTCACCCCGTCTCATTGGCACCCCCTTCTAGCCCATACTCACCTTGTGTACAGCCTAGCAGATGAGTTATGTCCCAGCTCAAAGTAGCTGTGAGCTAAATGGTAGGGGTGTTGTAACTGGACAGGTTTTGTGGGTCTTTGACCTGGAGTAATAAGTAATAGAATAAATCACACTTTTTTTTTTTTTTGCAGATCTGGACCACTTTGGGTTCAGTGTGCTGCAACATGCCTTCCCTTTCCACTGCTTCTGCAGTAGCCCTGTCTCTCCTGCCTCTAGAGACACAACTGTACGTAGACAGACACTGACATCTCCAGGGGTGGTGTATTTTTTTGTATGATATAAGGCACTCAGCATAATCTGCTGGTGTAAATATGCACTTTAACACTGCTTCCTATCCACTCAAAATCAATGGTACTTATGACAACTTGCCTAGCAACCTTATCAGATCTCTAGTTGCTTACAGTTTTGCTTTTAAGGCACTCAGTGTAAATAGAAGATCTGCTTTTTTTAACATATGCATTGTAATTTTTTCTGGTCTCCTGTCTGGTTTTTTTGGTAATTCATTGAAATAGATTTACACAAAAGCAGGATACAAAATACACTTTTGGAAATACATAGCTATGTATCTTTGATTCTTTGAACACGAGGAATTCTAAATGCTTCATTGTGTAATTCCTTCAAATAAACTTTCTCTGAAGTAGCTTTAATAATAAATGTGGTGAAAATCTCTCAAGCTTTCTGTCAGGAGTGCGTAGGCTTCCCAGCTGTTCCCTGTAAGTCAGAATAATGTGTGTTTCTTTCACCAGACAGTGAACATTATCTTTGAAAAAATACCAGAAAATGAGAGTGGAGATGCCTGTCAAACTATCCCAGTTAATGTTCTGGACTGCGACACCATAGGCCAAGCCAAGGAGAAGAGCCTTCAGGCTTACCTGGATGAGAATGGTTTTCTCTATGGTCTTCAGTTGGATGAAATTGGTCTTGGTAAGAAAGAGTCACTGTGCTATATTTTCTTGGACTTCACTGGTCTGGAGTTTTTTTGTTAGGAATTCCTACCTTTGACTTTAATGTTTTAACATTTAGGCAGAGCATAGCTTTTGTAAGGAATTTCTAGGGAAGCAGAAGATCATTTATGGTACCAGTTAGAACACTGGAACTACATCTGATTCACTTCTTCAAGGACATGCACTTAACAAACACGTTATTTATTGAACATGTATAATTTGTATGTTCCTTTTCTGGGCTAAGGTGGCCTGCTCACCTGCCGGTTAATAAATTTTGTCAGTGGGTAAAATGGCACCTCATGATTACCAAGTACTTTAGTCCCTCCCTACTGTCCCTCATACCACCCTGCCTTCCAACAGGCCTACATTTCCCTTGTTGTGGAGAGCCCACAGATCTAATTTATTTACTGCCAGATTAGTTATATAATAATTCCCATGTTACTCACAGAGATATGTGCAATATCGACAGATGTAAATAAGGCTGTTCCAGTAGAGGGGTCAAACCACCTTTTCTTGTTGGGTTTTCAAGAGCCCAAGGTCAGATAAAACCCTGTAGTTGCCACCATACCACTTCCCATGTGCTCCAGTAGGAAATCTAATAAACTCTACATTGTTGGCATTTGTCACCTCCATAAGATGTTATTTCCTCACCTTTTCAAACACTGTGTTGGCAAGTGAGGATAATTCATTTTCAGATCTGATGTTTCTATCCACCGCCAGTGCCTGAGCACCCTTCACAAACCCTATGTCAGTCATGCACAGCTCATTTTAGTGATCTTTTAGAAGTGGCTTGTGAAACCTTTCTTCTAGTCCCAACATGGCCATAGCACTGGGGGCACGCTCGTGCAACAGAATAGCTAGATTAGGTCAAAGGACCTCCAGAAACTCTGCCTTGAGGAACACAAAGTGAAGCACCAATAGCCTGCAGTAATTGAAACCACCCAGGCTGTCACCCCAGAAAAGGAATCTGTCCCGTGAGAATGCAAAAGCAGTCTCCTACATCCTAGCACAAGGACAGAGAGGAGCAGCTTGGTTGGGAGCCACTTGTCCAAAAATAATTAGGTATTGCTTTTCTTTACAAACATCTGTACAGTGAGAATGTCATTGAGATGTAATTGTTTTCTGTTGTTGTTGTACTGCAGAACTTGTGTCTGAGGAGCAGCAAAGAGAATTGTTAGATATTGATGCTTCCTCAGAGGTGATGGAGGATGGGATAAGGAAGCTAAATACCATCGGTCACTATGAGGTAAGCATGGAAGGCATACCAGTGAATCGAGAAGCAGTTTCCCCCAAATCCAAAATGCTGTCTGTACAGAAGTATCATGATTGATCAAAATCTTGAAGAGACAGCTGAGCATCTTCAACAGAAGGAAAGAAACCTGTGACACAACTTTCTCGCCAGTGAGTCATAGGTTTTCAGTTACTTTTCAGAGGTTTGCTTGTTGCAGGGTTGCTTGGTTTAAGCCTATCAGGTAAACTGTTACTTCTGTTGAGCGTTTCAGTTGGAACAGCATCTAATTTCTAGCTATGAACATTGCCTTGAGTCTTTTCTAGTCTCTGCTGCTTTTTGTTACATTCTGAGCAATTGTTTACCTCTTCCCGCCTCAAATTTTGATTATCTGAACAGGCAGTAGTGAAACTTGTGAAAGTTCATTGAGTCAGAATAAAAAGGACTGATGAGTTTGTTCACTTTTCTCTTGAGACCTCCTGTGTCAGTCTCCTTCCCTTTTTCTCAGTTTCTGCTCCCATCTACTGTTGCCACCTATACTGTAAGTTTTCCTCTCTGCTTCCAGTTGCACCTCCAAAGCAGTAATTCTCAATGCTGCAGTGATCCATCCATCAGTGTGACAACACACAAGGCTGCAACTGGTGGCAGAGCCCTTCTGAGTGTAGCACGTTGCAAAAGCACAGCAGGCAGCGTGGCCTGTCTGAGTAGTTTTCACTGACACCAGTCAAAATAGAGGGTGAGAGGCTGGGGTAAAATGTACAACAGATTATTTGCCTTGGGTGATACTCTGCTTCACATTTTGATGCTTACAGAAAGGTTTTAGAAATTAAGTTAGCACACCGAGTACTTCTAGTGAGCTTTCTTCATGCCTCGTTGGATTTGAAAGCCTGGCTTTTAACATGATAATCAATTTTTATTTATTTAGAAATTTTGCTGGTGAGTGTAGGTCTGTGCCGTGCAATGCAGTGTGGTGCTGAGAAACCTGAGCCAACCCTGAAGACAGTGCTATCTGCAGGAGCAAACACAGTGCCATCCACAGAGATGAACAAGGCCTCCTAGCAGGACTGTTTGTAGCTTGGGCAGAGCACAAGGCTGCTCAGATCTGAAGCAAGCTTATTTGGAGTCACTTCACAGATTTCTGTAGGCATTTGTTGCTCTTCTTTACTCTGGGGGAGGCAACAGTGAATCCAGATGTCTTGAGTCATCATCCAGTATCTTAAATACAGCTTTCTCTGGGCCTCTCTTGAATTTTGGCTGTAGATGAACGTGGTACTTCCTCCGCTTCACTTGCAAAGACTTTGTACAAATTAGGACGTTGTAGCGTCGCAGCCAGAGTCTATGCAGCAAAAGTCAGGGCAGATTTGAACCTGATTAGATATTTGAACTTCTGTCTAATGTGGTAGTACCTGTCCTCTTTACTACAGGCAGCTCCCTGATTTTACCCGGCAGCTTTCGGCACTTCCTGAGCTCCTGGCATGCTGTGGCTCGTGGGTGCCATATCTCATGGCAAATGAGTCTGCTCCAGCTGGTCTCTGTCATCCCTGGCTGTCTTTGTCCCAGCTCCTGTTTTTTGTCTCTGGTTTCTGCAGGCAGATGCAACTTAGGTTGGAGGATCAGTTGGTTTTGCAAATCTGTAACTATGCTAATTATAGCTTAGCAGCTGCCTTATGGAAATTGTGTTAGGTATCTCTGTTAGGTATTTTAGTTCACTGACAAAATAATATGTATTTTAGGCAGAGGCTTAGTGGCAAGTATCAGCCATTAGCATATCTGGTTTATTTTCTTGTATGTATATTACTGCAAAAAGGAATGTAAAGGTGTCTAGTTAGCAAGAAAGAGGAACATTGTGTACACAGTGTGAGGATAACATTGCCTGACGAATTCCAGCTTACATTTTACCAGTGCCTAGAGTTTTGTGGCAAGCCTGAATTTTTTTTGTTTACCAGCCTTAAATGCTAGATAGGAACCAGACTTTTGAAACTGGGGATTACTGTTAAATCTTTTTAAGATTCTGAAGCATGATGGTTGTATTGTAAAGGTCCCAGAACCACCAGTCTTGAAAACGCAGACTTAGTTTCTACACTGATTTTTTAAATGCACACATAGAGGATGTTTGCATTTTTGTGTGGTGTTTCTGAAAGGAAAAAAAATCCACTGTAGTCTTATTAGACTTGTCCATGTCTCTGACTTGTCCGATCCTTTTGCTCTATTTTTTTTTTTTCTCCTAGCAGGGTTATTGAGGTGATTATTTATGAGGTCTGCACTGTTGTTTGCATAAGAATAGCTACAAGCCTTGAAAGCTGCTGATTTTCATGATGTCCTATTTCTCACACAAGAAGAGAACTAGAGAACTGTTTTCAGATCTCTTGTCCACTCACAAATCTCCACTTTCTCCATGTGTAGCAGCACTGCACATCCAAGGAAGTGGGCACGGCCCCAGAGAGTGAATCCAAATGTGCAGTGCAGGAATCTCACTGGCAGGAGCTAGACTACAGGGAAGACAGGAGGCCTGGAGAAAAGGAAGAGGTGAAAAGGAAGATGTGTAGAGCCACACTGCCACATCTTCTTTTTCACAAAGTAGCTGCACTCCATGTTGTAAAGATCTGAACAGATCTCCTCCTCCCTGTGTGTCCCCTTCAGTAATGCACCTGACAAAGCAAAGATGTTTTGAGTTGCCCATGGGAGCAGGGGAGCAGTCCACCATGAAAAGTGATTTAGGCTGCAGGACACAAAAAGGTCTTTTTTTTTTTTTTTTTTTTTTTTTATGGGATCACACCAAAAGAGACAGCAAATGTGGCTGCTGCAGTGATGATGAAGATGGGAAAGCATATTCCACTCAATGCTAAACCCCTCATTTGTCCTAGAAATAAAGTTTTAAGTGGGGCTTTGAATCATGGCTATGGTTCACCAATGCCACCAACTCCTGGAGGGAAGCACAGTTCTCCCTCTGAGCTCTGCCCGTTTCCCTGAGGACAGGAGCTGACACATTACAGCACTGAGCTGCTCCTGCTTTGTGGAGTGGGAGTGCAGGCAGCACGCTGCCTGCGCTGCTCTAGGAGGGGGAAAGCTGCTGGGTAGCCCTGATCTTGTTTATCTATCTTCAGGGCCAAGTAGGAGGACTCTGGGTGTTTGTGACACTTCACAAGCTAGCCTTAGAGCAGATTCTCACTTCTAGTGTGCTTTTAAAGTGCTCCATGTTAGCTGAAAGAGCTCTGAAACACTGTATGATAAATGGAAACCCTGCAAAAACTCATACTTATAAAATAGAATGCATTTACTTTCCAGGAGCAAGTGTGAGTGCAGATTTCTTTGGTGCAAGACACAGCTTTTGATAGAGTATCTTAATGTTTAAACTGGTTTCTCACACCAGGCTTGCTGCCAAGGTTTAAAAAACACTTAAATTATTTTGGCAGAGATCCCATACTAGAACTGGCCAGTTCTTTTTGTAATTATAGAGGGAAGTACACTAGCACTTGGCCAGACCCAACATCTGACAGCAGAGCAGTGGTGTAGTTCTCAGTGGGAGCTGTTTTTGAGTTACTCTTTGACAATAAAAGCATGATTTGCCAGTTTCTTTTAAAGATAATAGTTACCATCCTGGCAGCACTGTAAATTCAGGGAAGGAGGAGGGTAGACTTTTCCTAGAAATTCCAAGGCAGCTGGATACAGATCTTGACCTTGCAGTCCGTGAAGTGTAAATATTTTGCTCAGTTTGAAAATAGTTCTTGGAGGCACCACGCTAGACCCTCAACATGGGCCCCTCCATCAGGCATGGGAGGAATGGACTGAGTTGGTGGAAGGGGGTTAGTAAAGAAATAATTTTCGTGTTCCCCTCCCTGCCTCATCTTCCTGTAAGACCCTATTGCACTGGAGCAAGAGGATTCAGCCTTGGCAATGCATGGAAACATGGGTGCAAGAAGCAGCACAAAGCAGTGCTTGGAAATGAAAATGCCCAAGTAGGGGCTGAACCAGAAAAATAAGAAAGAAATAAAATGAGAAAAATAAGAAAGATAAAAGCCTTAAAGGCCACTTTGTCCGAAGAGCTGCCTTCCCAGCTTGCCCGGTAGGGCTAACAGACTGCAGCTGCTGCCTGTGCCTGAGAGCCCAGCCCTGGCTGCCTGCTGAGACCCATGCACACCCTGGTGAGAACAAAGTGGGCTGCCACGCTTCTGTGCTGCCACTGACTTAAGGACAGAGGAAATGAAACTTTGCTTTTGTTTCAGCATGATATGTTTGGTTTTTCCATTTTCAGATTTCAAATGGAGCAACCATAAAAGTCTTTAAAAAGAAGGCAAATACTCGAGCAGGTAACAAAGTACCTTCAACTTATTTAATCTTTACGGAGAATGGGTTGGGAACGCAGAGAGCAGATGGGCTATAGAAGTTTATATCTTGGTCAAGAGCAGGTCATAAAAATTGGCACTTTGATATAGCTGAGCCAAATGAATGGCCACATTATCCTGGCTCTGGGCCTCTTCCTAGGAGGAGGGAAGAAGGCAAAGGAAGGAAGGACAGAAGGACTTCGAGCCCTCAGCAAATGAATGCTTAAGGATGCAGACTCACAGGCAGGAAAGTGAGGCAGGGAAGCCCAGGTGACACGAACTGCTGACTGGTGAGACCAGTACAGGGAATATGCCCTGCTCTGGTGCCCAGCGTTGTGCGTCATGGGCATAGTGGTGCAACTGTCCAGAGGCAGGCATAAAAAAAAATGTAGTTGGGGAATTTTCCTTATTCTCTTCTTCATTTCTGAAAGCTTTGACTCAGCTGTCTCATCTTAAAGGGTGCTCACACAAGGGGTCAGTTCATCTTGCCTACCCCTGTGAGGCAGGTTGCTTCAGCCCACCCAGTGGACTTTCTATAGCCCCTAGGGAGAAACAGACACTCCACACTCCTAGGTGTGATTCTCCTCACCATTAAAAAGGTCATCTGCCGTTAGGAGAGATGTGTCCCTGAGGTGCAAGTCGCTGGGATGGCATTGTTGTCTCCCTCAGCAAGAGCGGGGCTGTTTGTTCGCAGCCACTGCTTTCAAGCCTGACCTCAGCTGGCCTACACGGAGTACTCATGCAGACTAAACCGATGCAATCATCTCGTCTGCTGTCTGTTGTCCTCCTTTTGGAGGAGCTGCAATTTCCTGCCAGGTTATCCCAGCAGCGGCAGCAGATGATGCTGTAGCTTAGCAGTCCGAGCTACAGGTTGGCAGCAGGGAGGTGAGGCAGGAAGGACCTGTGTGTTTCTCAGAGGCTTTCCCCATGCTACAGGCAGGAAGTTGTGACACTGAGCCTGCTGGCTCGGCATCTTGGCGTGCACCACGCTGCACAGCCCAGAGCCCAGCAGAGTCCACAGGCTTGTGGTGGATGTGTTTCATTAATGCCTGTTTGCTCTCTGCGTTCTGTTGTTTAGATGTGGACTACTCGGATGAGCACTGTCATTTGGTGAGTTCAGTCATTACACTGCTAAGTGGTAGATTTAATTCTGAGTGGTATTGGTATCTGTGTAATCTCTCTAATCTCTTCATGACAGATTTTACCGGACTCAGAAGCAAACAAAGATGTGAAAGGAGCAGGTCACAAAGGAAAGCAAAAGTTCAAAGTGAAAGAAATGTATCTGACAAAGCTTCTGTCAACCAAGGTAAACTGTAAAGGCCTTATTTTGAGGGAGGGATGATGTTAGGCTTGGCTAGTTTGGCACAACAGAAATAGACTTTAAAGCAGAAATTATGCAGATTTCCTGCTTGTTTGTCAAGTGTTAAACAAAAAGCTGGCCTATAAAAATCACTGTGCTAACTATGGATTATGACCATCTGCAAAGACAGACACCTTTCAGGTTTTCCACCGCCAGAATTCTAGAATTGTCTATCACTTGGACTCTCTATCTCTGCAGTTCAACTTAAAGAAAAAAGGCAGTTATTGAGTCATAGAAAGTGAGTTTTTTCACCGAATCCCATAGAGTGAGAAAAATTCCTTCTAGAGAGAGCCTTCAGTCAACCATCTAATATTGACTAGGGCTTGCTGGTCTTAGAGACAACTTTCAAGGCCTGAGTTTGACAAAATACTGTCTGTAATATGAAATAATCTTTCAGGGTCTCAAATGAAACGTTCAAAATAATTACATTGATTTTAAAAACAAGGTCCTTAGGATTTATAATACAATTACCTACTTTATACAATGGACATGATTTACAAATAAGGCCTGCTCACTCCAGTAATGTCATCTTGTTTCTGACTTACTCAAAAGGGTTATAAAGCTATTTGCAACAGCATATTACTTAAAATATTTATCAATGCACAACATTGAGAGCTGTGCAATACGAGAGGCCTGAAAAGATCATGATTGTGGCCTTTTTGCATTTAAAAAAAAAAATCTGTCAGTCATTATTTAATTAGATTGTTGATCGCATCTGAAGTAATTTGGGCTACTACTCGAAGTGACAATCAAGACTGGTCATTTCTCATCAGCTGTGGAAAGTAACACGAGCTGTTAGGAGTCATTGGAGTAAACCAGTGTGGTAGGAGATTAAAGTATAAAAGATCAGGCTCTAAAGAAACAGTCTTTTAAAGAGTTTTAAATTAATCATCTCCTTCTCCAAAGTAGGATAGGCTCTGATAGCCTTCATTGTGAAATTCCACCCATGATATGCCATGCACTAAAGGCAATGGCACTGAACCACACCTGTCTCCCCACTCTCTCTCGCACATCAGCATGCACAGACCCAACTGCAGAATTTGACACGCCAAATGAACTGGCCAGTAGCACATCAAGGCCCTGGGATACGTTTAAATCCTTCTTTCTGAGAGAATATTGGGCTGAACTGAGCTTCAGAACTGATGTGAAGGAAAAAAAAGCACAAAAAAGTGTTTTGTTTTGTTTGTCTCTACTTAGGAATACTCTGTGATGATGTCAGTGAGTCCATCAGCCACCAGACTCTTGCTTTTGTGACCCAGATAGGTTCACTTCCAGATAAGAAATGCCCAGTTTTCAGTTCTTCTCTCTATTAGGATATTTGTATTCCACCCAAAGCTGTTATCCTAGAACTAGATCAAGCACCACAGTCACTCGGCTGTGAAGTGTTGATGAGTGAATCTCTTCAGCATGTGTCACAGATGGCACCATGAAGACCAGTGCCCTAGAAAACCAGTTGAATCCTTCTGCTCACCTTCTTTACTTCCAGTCACAAGCTCCAAATGCCTTAAGGGTCGATGCCACCGGTATCTGAAGAGATGGTGTTGTCTTTGGTGGAACGAGTGATTCCTTCCACCTAAGATTTATCGCAAAGCTGACCACAGTTCTCTGGTTGGTAAAGTGATAGGACACATCACATTTGGAAGCAGCTCGTTGTGCTGTATTTGTAGTTTCATTTTTGTCTTTGACTGGCTTGTTTTCCAATCAGCTGTGACCTGGATGTTCGCCCATTGAGCATGTTGTAGTTTCTGTGTGTGGTTAACTTGGAGCACGCTCAGCTCTCTGAGACTAGAAATCCTGTTCTTTTCTTTTGTAATAATAACATTGTTCATTTCCTTACTTTTCAGGTTGCAATTCATTCACACGTTGAAAAACTCTTCAGGAGCATTTGGAGTTTACCCAACAATAAAGCACCTGTTGCCATCAAGTACTTTTTTGACTTTCTGGATGCCCAGGCTGAGAGCAAAAAAATTACTGACCCTGATGTAGTGCATATATGGAAAACGAACAGGTACGCCCATATGATATGTGCAGGGGCACATGAGCTCCCTGACAGTGTGGTTGTAAAGATGGACCAGGTCATCTGTCATCAGAAGAATAAGATTTTGGCATGTCTGGGTGAAGATGTGTTTTGGCTTTGGGGATCCCAGTAATTTTAGTATGTTGATTGAATACCAGTGCAAATCGCCGTACTTTCCAGTGTGCATGCTGACTTCACACTCAGAAAGAAGGGTTTGAAGATGGAAGGATGACTGACTGATGTGTTTGCTTGGTAGCCTTTGTTCCCTGGTCCCTTTTTAACAGGAATAAGCAGCCCAGAAATGTGCTTGTTTCCATAAGTGCAGGGCAACTGAACTAGGATTTTAAAGCAGTTGTGCTACCTGAGTGGTTAATTTTAAAGATGCTTGTTCTTTCCCTGTCTAGTCTTCCTCTTCGCTTCTGGGTGAACATACTGAAGAATCCCCAGTTTGTCTTTGATATTAAGAAGACCTCACATATAGATGGCTGTTTGTCTGTAATTGCACAAGCCTTCATGGACGCCTTTTCTCTGGCGGAACAGACGCTGGGGAAGGTAACGCGGCCCTTCCAGTCCTTTGCTAACTTCTCAACCAATGTCTTTTTCAGCTGCATCATGACTTAGGGAATAAAGTCCTGGATCTGATGACATGAGGGGCAAAACTGTCAGTGGCCTAATTAAGCTGAGTTTCCATTCCTTGTTTCCTTATTTCACAAGACTTTGAAGAATTCACTGGAGCAGACAGATACGGCCACACGGCCGTATTTAGAGTTAACTGCTGCTTGTCTTCTCTGCAGTTAGTTTCTGCACAGCGTGTTTATGGAATCTGTGGAAGAGGGTGGGAATTGTAAGATTTTAATGAAGTTCTAAAGAATTTTCAAACAAAGGTCTTAAAAGTATTATTGTTATTTGATAAGTAGTCTAGACTCTCTCCGCTACACACTAATGTGCAAAAAACTGGCATAGAAAGCTACTCGGAGCTGTAAGAGTACTGGAAAGAGCTCTGAAGTTTGAAACAATTGCTTTCATATGTATTAGCTGCCCCCTTTTAATATGCAGAATTATTTGCTGGAGTAACAATTCCAGAAGTCTTAGATTCAAAAGCTCTTTAATACAGTGTCCAGAACTCTGGGGATCAGAAGTACTTAATTTTTCCCCAAGAATATTTTCCTTTTCCATGGACCAAAGCAGGAGGCATTTTTTTCAGGCTCATATTAGCAAGAAAAATAAGCCAGAGTTTTGTTAGCCTAAAAAATATTCATATTAAAATAGACTAATTTCCTATGTGACCTGAACCAACTGCACATCTGTTAAAGGTAAATAACAAATAATGTGCATATTTATCTTATTTTAGGAGTGAAGTCTCATGAATTAAAACTAATCACATCACTTACTTGAGGGAGAAACTGCACATGAGCAGGATCTGTTGGGTTTCTATGCTCAACATCCATTGCGAAGTATCGTTAATACAACAGCTCCCATTAGCTGTTTGGAAAGGGCTGATAAAAAAAAACACTCAAAGTTTTGCAATGCAGTAAACATCTTGTGGCCTTTTAGAACTAAAACTTATTTACTTTCATGGTTTCTAGCCTTTTATCTTAAAACTTTTTTTAGCCGCTTAGAAAACAAACATTTAAATAATTTCATCACACAGTGGAGACAGTAGTTACAAGATGGCACATGGTTGTGTCATTTATTCTCCAGAATTTAAATTAGAGCGGTGACAGGAAACTACCAGCCCCGATTTGTCGGTTCTGAATACATGGTTTCCAGGCGGGGCTTCAGCTCCTACCACAAGCATCAGTGTTTCTTTCCTCAGATAAGCCTAAAGCTGCGTGGTAGGTCTGTGCTGACCTGAGTTGTTGAAGCCCTGAGGAGAAAGATTAAACCCCTTTGGCTGTGCTTGCCTGGCCACCAGCTCTCCACTTTCTAGAGGAAGGAGTGACAGGAAGGAGTTTTAGGGGAAGCTCTGCCAGAACAGGATCTAGCAAAGGCTCTCTAGCATGTTACCCTGAGGGAACTTTCCACAGCACTACTGTATCCTATGTGTAAATAGGGTGTCGGCCTCAGCCCTTTGGTTCAGCTTTCACAATCTTTCAGCTCTGGGGAGTGGTGTAGAGGAAGTAAGAAAGAAAAATATGTCTGAGGGACAAGTGTTCATCACTCCTGATGCCAATAGAAATACTTATACGGCAACTGTCATGGAACACAGTGCGCTGTTGCTGGGGTCCTGCGGCTGTTCTTCATCTTTATTTCATAACCTCGAGTCCTTGCACATAACCACCGCACAGAGAAATGGGTCACACAGAGAACAGACACAATTAGATGCAATTAACTATGTGGAGGTGGAACCTTAAGAAATCTGTGCTGTGAAGATTGACAAGGCTTCAAATATTTTCTTTTAAGGAAGCACCAACAAATAAGCTTCTCTATGCTAAGGACATTCCACTCTACAAGAAGGAGGTGAAAGCATACTATAAAGCCATCAGGGATCTGCCACCGTTGACCACTTCAGAGGTTGAAGAATTTCTAACTCAGGAATCTAAGGTACAGTTGAGAAGTGGCAATTTCATTTGCTTTCATGTTAAGCTTTTTTAAAAAGGAGAACTACCTGACCAAAACTGTTCTCTGTTTTAGAAACATGAAAATGAATTTAATGAGAAAGTGGCCTTGACTGAAATCTACAAATACTTACTAAAAATTTATGATGAGGTAAGCATGTCTGCCATTCCTGCATAACTCCTTAGTGTCAACTTGTATCTCAGGCTAGAAAGCTGGGCTTGACAAAGTAGCCAAGGACTGGCCTGGTGTGTGACCAGCTGGGTGCTGCTCCAGAGAGAGCCTCTCAGTGGTGCCCCTGGGGATGCTCTTCCAGCTGAGCTGTGTGGGGCTAGAGCAGGGCAGGAGGCCCAACCCTGGGAGGGGTCACACCCCAGAGGTTTGTAAATGCACCCTGACTGTCACGGCTGTGTTTCACAGGGAGAGTAGCAATAAAATTCTCCCTGTGGTTTTGAGAAAGTTCCTGTATCATCTAGACTTATTGTTTTCCTGTGTTTGCAGTGTATCTGCTCATGCTTGTCACAACTCCTGTGCAGGTCCTCCATTTCCCTGGGGATTCAGGAATAAGATTAGGCTGTAGCACCAGGGATCCTGACTTAACAGTCAGTGCAAACACCTCGGCAGAGCACACGCAGCCTTACAGCAAGAGGTGTCTGCTCCTTTCCCATCGTAGCCCTCCTACGCTCTGCTCTAATAATCTTTCTGTTAAAGAAAAGAAGCTGTAGCTTCCATTCCTGGCTATTGCCAACAAAAGAAATCTCTCAGCTGAAAGCATTACTCACAGGCTACCTCTCAGCTGCTGTGTAAGAAAATCCAAGCCCTCTTCTTTGCATGATAGGATTCTCCATCCATTTTGCTCACCGTCCTTAACAGCGGCTGCGTGTGCCTGCGCAGGAACTCAGATAAGAGCTGGCTGGGGCGTGTTGCCTGAAGGCCTCCTTACCACTTCCAGCAGGTTGTCTGGGTCTCCCAGCAACCAGACTTTTTTCTCTTTCATCTCCAACAGCACAGCATCAGCGCTTGCTGTAATCATCCAGCTCTCAGTCACCTGTTAGCCAGCTTACCTCTGCTGGCCTCTGTCTCAAATTATCTGGGTTCGGCATCAAATCTTTGCCTCCTAAAAGCAGCTTGGGATGATACTCAGAATGGCACCACACTTTATTAAGCTCATTAAAATGTTGACGCAGGAGACTTCAGAATACATTCTAATCTTAGTGCCCATTTTTCCTTTTTTGAAGCTAGTACTGGGGCTAAACTTACCACATCCTTGGAGGGAAACCCTCTCCCTGCTCTCCCCCCTCTAGCAGCTAAACTTCATGCATTGTTTGCTGAGATCTCAGTCGCTTTGTAGAGTCGCCAGCAAAGAGTTTTCAGGCAGCAGTAGTGCTCCTTCCTATCACCTGGGCTGGTGCCAAGTGGGGCAGTTAGAGGAAGACAGGCAGTTTAGTGCCCTCAGGTTATAGGGCAGAGGAAGGGAGATAAAATATCATTTGCAAGTCACCCGCCTTGCCTCACACTTCAAGAGATGAATATGTGTTGGATTTGTTTTGGTTTGGTGTTTTTTTTGGTTTTTTTTTTGTTTTTTTTCCTGGGCTCTTCCATTTTGTGGAAGTGTTGCGAATCCTGTAATCATAATGACTTGAAAGGAAAACTACCAAAATAAAGTGTTAAAGTCAGAAAAGAATGTTTACATATAGGCAGGCATTCAGATGGATTTTTCTGCCAGTAGTTGTTGGAGTGCAGAAAAGCAGGCTTTAAAAAAAAAAACAAAAAGCAAAATAAGCACTAAAAAGATGATTCTCTTTTCTTGCTAATTCTTAACAGATTGACAGCAAACTCGAGCGAGAACGGGGGTTGGAAGAAGTCCAGAAACAGCTCCATCAAGTAAAAGCCCTATTTGATGAAAAGGGAAAATGCAAATGGTTTTGAGCAGAGCCCTGACTCACAGAATCACTGTGGGGGATTTTAAGTAAATGCTGCCGCTCCCAAAACTTATTTGACTGACTGTGAACAGTGTTTGAAACATTTGAACGTTCTTCTTCACTCTGACCACTCCAAGTAATATATACTTTTGGTAATGGAGTACGGGCAGGTCTAGATAGTCAACGTGGGCACGTGAAAGTGAAAGTGAGTCTAGTGTTGGCAGGGCCAGCATTTGTAGGTACTTGAACACCTGTATCTTTTGGTTCAAAAATACTGCCTAAATAAGCTTTCTCCTTACTTAAAAACAAGCTTGCAGGAGGTGCACAAAACGTGTCACAAGGTCAGAGTTGCCCATGTGAACTTCTGAGTTGCGTAGCTCTTTTTTTAAAGAGAGAAAGCTGACGTTTCATCACATCCTTTCAGCAGCCCTGGCAAACTGTGAGGATGAGCTCTGGCTGCAGAATACGGGTTAGCTGCACTCTCCCGCCTTCCAAAAAATCTCTACTGGTTCCTGTTCAAAAAAAAACCCCACACAAACAAAAAAAACAGCACCAAAGTGACACTTAGGACAACTGTTCAGCAGAAAAAGTGCATCTGAGGTTTGAAGGCCCAGTACCACATGGCAGGGCCTATCTTCCTTAGGTTAGAAATTCCATGTGCAAAGCAAAGCCAAGCCCTGAGCAGGCTGGGGAGGCTTTTGGAGAAAGGCGCTAGACTGGCATCAGTCTGTGTTTACATTTCTACCTTGCTATCCTTAACTAAGCTGTGAAATGCCTGTGAGCAGCTCCGCGCGTGAAAGCTCCGTGCGTGGGGCACCATCGTGACTTGATGGAGCGGCTGGTGGTGGCTGCACAAACCTGCACTCGGGTGCGTGACCCACCCACGTGTCAGTGCTGACAGTCCCCGCCGGTCTTGCCACCTGTGTGTAAGGGCCTCACAAAGCTAAAGCCAGCATGTTTTTTCAGGTTTTCCAGGCAAAGGTTTTGTCAAGAGGGTTAGGTTTCTAATATGTAAGAACAGGAGGGCTGGTGTCATCTCTGGGTCTGAGGAGCTGCTGCAAAGGTGATAGCTACAGGTGGAGAGGAGGCAAGTGTCAGCCTCAGTCCTGCTGGGTTGTTCTTTGAGGCAATGATGGCATGCGTTACATCTGCATAGGTGGCTAGAGTTAGCCCAGCTGGACAGCAGCTGCGTGGCCATGCTGCTGCAACCAGGCTGGTGCAGCGGCTCCTGCGTGAGGCCACGGAGCAGCAGACGTGGCTCAGGCTCTGCGACCGCACCAGCACAGTCCCACCCTCCCCAACCCCAGAGTGTTCTGGTGCAGTGGACTCCGCCTCAGCCGCACAGAGGCACTTACCGAGGTACCACCTGCCGCAGACGTGATTTCCGCATTTTCTAGAGGCATCTCCTGCCTTGGCAAGGGTGCCACGCACCCAAGCATTGCACAGCAAGCCCAGGCTGGGGCCGTTCCCGGGCAGCGATTCCTGCGCGGGGCTCTGGGGCAGCAGCGAGCTGGGCCCATGGACTGGCACATCCTGCTGCCCTGGGGGAGTCCAGGGGCCCGCTGCCTGGGTTGGTGGCGTTGGTGCCAGGAGCCGGTGCCAGGCAGGCTCACAGTAACCGGTTGCGCCTGGGCAGGGGCACGGCCACCTGTTAACACTGAGACAGAAGCAAACGCCAAACCCCACTGCCTGCTGGTCCACCCTGCCCGACCTCAGCATTGCAGGAGGGGTACCTCTGGCGCATCAGTGAGGCCAGCCACCACCCTAATGCTGTGAGGGCTTCAGTTGGTGGTGGTGGTTTTTTTGTAATTCACGTCTTAACACTTGCTATTAAGTTTACACTTTATACTTGATGGAATGTATAGCTTTCTTCAGGAAACTGCACTACAAGGTTGCAGTACCTTCAGCAGTTCTATGCCTGGCACAATAAATATATTGTTGTAACTTTACTTGGAACAAAACCCACCCCAACCCTAAACTGTCCCACCTGCTGTCCTGAAGGAAAAGACTGTGGCTTGAGTAGCACTTAAGCTTCGACTACCTGTACTTAAGGGCTGGATTTTTATCATTCTTAACCTAATGTTTTAAAGCAGCGTTAAAAAAAAAAAAAATTAAAAAGCACAGTTACTAATATTAAAGAAGGGACATGAGTGGATTACTCCTTCCAGTTAGACAGATGTCTCCGCAGTTCCATTGTACTTCAGGTGTCTTTGCTGGCAGTGCATTTGAGTGAACTGTGATATATTCCTTCAACAAAAACCTTCTGTACAGGCAGAAAACAAAACACCTCAAACCCCAACCTGAAATTTCTGCTTGAAAAGCTGTAAAATATAATGTTTGCGTAGGTCTGATCCTGTGAACTTTGTGTTTTTATCATGAGGACACAAAAATCGGTCCTATTCTGTATTTGTACTACTGCTTGTTTGCAGTAGTTTAATGCTATAGTTTCATGCTTTCTAGAGATTAAGTATGTGTTGAAGCAGGCCCTGTAGCTTTAGCCTACTGCCTGGAGTAGGATTATTGCTGTTTATTCAAGCCTCCTAAACAGCATCACTCTGTTAGTAAACCATTTAAAGTCATGTTGGGAAATTTGTAACCCACCAAGTGGATCTCACAAAATGATGTGAAGTATAATGAAGTGATTGTGGCTCTTTTGGTAGGTTTGGGTCAGCACACAAAACATTGGTACACCTTTCATATCTGCAATTCACCATTACCAGGACAAAAAGAACCACCTATGACTAAAGCTGTGTCATGGCAGCCCAACAATTTTAGCAGCGTTCACTGAAATGAAATCAAACTTCTCTTTTAACTTACTTTTCACATGTTTACAGGCAAACTTCTATGGCAAACCGTCTTTTCCAAGCTAGCTTACTTAGCATTATTTTGCAGTCATCTAGTTTCAAGTCATATCTCACTAATGTGTGAAGTAATTCCTCTTGTACAGCAGTTAACCTGTTATTTAAAATAAATAATTTTTAAAAAAGTTCAAATGACAAATACATGTTGGTGTTTGTATGGATTTATCTAGAATAAAATGCATTTGGAGGTTAT
>NW_008600754.1:43407-43788 GCF_000691845.1 Merops nubicus
TGAAGAAGGAGTGAGGTGCGATGCAGCATCAGGTGGTGCTAGGGGTGGAAAGATCCTGGCCTGAAACCCAGCAGCTGCTGCGCAGCGGTGTGGCACGTAGCGACGGGTGAATTTGGGAAGAGAGGGACCCCGTGCATTCTAGCCGGTCGCCAGAGATGAAGGGCAAGGGGGGACAGAGGTAGCTAGGCCCGTCATGGCCGTGCCTGAGCAGCCTGTCTGCTGTGGGCCCAGGCGGGAAGTCTGGTGCAGGAACAGCAGGGTTTGTTCACATGCAATGTGCACATTCTTTAAGGCTGCTGGTGAGAAGTGCACTAAGCTGCAGACTGGCTGTACAACTCAAAAACACGATTGTGATGGCACAAGCTTAAGCTCCTGGGGAAG
>NW_008600755.1:0-712 GCF_000691845.1 Merops nubicus
ATGATCCCGAACCTGATCTTCACTTACTGCTATGCAAAAGATTTGGCTTGCAATGCTCAGAAGTTTACGGAATGGTTTTGATTACAGAGATGAAAAAAGACTGCACATCTTGGGAGAAACTCACAAGCAATGAAACTGCTAAAGAAGAAGACCTGGTTTTGGCTGGTTCAGGCTTGCTCTTCTCAGGTACCACTAGCTGTACAAAAACCATGCTGATGTTAACAGCCACCGGTGAGATCAGTAGCACCCTTATAGCACCAAAGACAGAACCTTTTTTTTCCCCCCTACCATTAAAACATTGTCAAAATCAAAGTGCCTGCAGGCACTTTGTTACACCATCTGGAAACAGTGCTGGCATCAACCTATTTTGTCTTTGCCACCACCAGCTTCAAGCTGTCACTTTGAAGGACCGCATGTTATGGGTAGGTGCAGCAGAAGTGATCCAAGAGCAGCCAAGTGATCCATGGCAAACACAAGGTCCCTCGTGGAGGTGCTGGATGCAGCAAGCCCTGGGCAGCCTGTGGCAGCCACGTGGTGCCAGGGCTGGTGGAACTGCACCTACCACAGTGACTTGGTCGCACAGGCAGTCAAATGAAACCCCAGACACAGAGCTCCCTCTGAACAGAGCTCTGGCTTTACATCTGTGATTCTTCTGCTATGGGAAGGGAAAGCAGAGAGGAGATAATATCAGAGAAATATACCCCGTGTAGGG
>NW_008600755.1:743-13153 GCF_000691845.1 Merops nubicus
ATTTCATGGTGTCTCTGGTCCCTGGTTTGAGATCAGAAAGAGAAGGGTGGGTGGTTGCTCTGAGCCAGCCAGAGAAAAACCACATGAAGCAACTCTGTAACAGTGTAAACAGTGGGAGGCAGAATTGCAAGAATAATTACAAGGGAGGAAATCACAGAGCAATGGAAGAGCAATAAGACACCACACCTGCTTACCTCCTGCTCTGCCCCAGGATTAAGCCTCTGACGTAACCACAGGGTTACATTTTTGGCATTCAAGACATGTTATGGGGGAGGTGGGGAAGAGGGAAAGACGTTGCAATGCTGGGAAAATTGGACTAGACCCAAAATGGAAAAAAGTGAGCTCTTAGCTGTCATCATCTTCAAAATACTTTGCTAATTGTTTGCAACACGATATGTTGTGTATTCTTTAGGGATAAACATTTCAAAATATTTAGCCAAGGGAGTGTTTTGGTTTTTTTAAAAAATTGCTTTATCTATTTCTTTTTTCTTCACATGAACTAGATACTTCTGCTGACAGCTGCAGAATCCTGCCTAGCTAGGCTTTCTGTCCAGTTCAGTGGAAACTTAAGACTAAACACAATGTCTTAGATTCTCTGCTTCCCCATATATTCACCCTTCCTTCCCACAAAAGAGCAATCTAATCATTGGTTTTCCTTTGACTGTTAAGCAAAGCTTCCTTTTCCTTGAAAATTAACCTATTCTGTGCATGAGGGGAAAAGGGGATAGAAGGATGAGCACTGCCTTTTCAATGACAAGCATGGCTTTTGGGGATACCCCTTTTGTGAATGAAAACAGAGCAGGGCATGGAGCAACTACAATGGCTGTTCTGACAAACACCACAGCTGTGCTACAGAGAAGGTCCTTGTTACCAAAATTCCAGTCCTGGAGCTGGTGCTGCTTTCACCCTTAGACAAACACTCCTCCAGCCTCGGCATGCCCACCTCTTTCAGGATATCCACAAGTCCCTCCTGTGAAGCAGACACAAGTGATGCCACGAGAGTGACAAGAAGTCATGATGAGCAAATCTTCAGAGTAATATTTCTTCAGTCCACAACATTTTGTGTTTGGTCCCAGTAGTCCTCATGCTTTAACAGACCTCTGCTCATCTCTCAATAACCTGCCACTGCACCTACAACACTCTGGAGCCTAAATCTCTGAGCTGTGCTCAGCAGCTGCAGCCCAGAGCAGAAGTGCCCTGTGCATCTCCACAGTGGCAACGTGCAGAGCTGGCCTCTCTCACTCAGCTGGTAGCTCCTCACAGAGGTGACAGGCATTAGTTGCCTGCCCATAAGAAGCATGTGAGTTCGGTTACCTGTTTCAGAGGAAGGATCATAAAATAATAGGTTTAAATTTAGCTAAAACTTGTGCAGACATCTCTTTTTCCAGTAGTGATCCAGATACAACTTTTGACTCTCCTAACTGAAAAGTAATTTGTTTTCCCTTGGACTCAGTTAGAGGTATTTATTGTAAATTGAACCAATAAAATAATGCCTGGGAAAGCACAGTTTGCCCCTGTGCTGACCCTAAACATTTCCTATTTTGAGTGGTTTAAAGTACAGTAAAATCTGGTTAAGAAGATACACTATCTTGTTCTTTAGAAGAAAAAAAAAAAAAACTTCTTTCAGTAAGTAGAGAAGCATTTAAAATTAATCTTTGAGAAATTCAGAGAAGTAACATATTCAATTGTTCATTGAAGATTTTCAACTATCCAACTGTGAGACATTATTAA
Organism: Merops nubicus; assembly: GCF_000691845.1. Taxonomy (NCBI): domain Eukaryota; kingdom Metazoa; phylum Chordata; class Aves; order Coraciiformes; family Meropidae; genus Merops; species Merops nubicus. The sequence continues at coordinate 2,475 of NW_008600755.1, forward strand.
AACACAGTATCATCACTACCAGTCATGTTTACCCCACCACCTTTTAATCCAAACCTCATCAGGTAGAATATGAGGCTCCCATTCCTTCTCTCCTTGATTGTATAAAGCTGCATTAAATATCTCTTTTAGCTAGTTAACATCACTAGTCCTGGCACATCCTTAAAAAAACTAAGCTGAAATTTACAGTCATCAAGCTACATCCACAGGATGCAGGAAATCACTTCATCAGCCTTTTGCAACAGCTTAGTTTTCAATAAGCTTTATGGTCTGAATAATCAAGATAATCATAAGTCAAGGCTCACTTCATCAGTTTAAAAAAAAAAAAATACACGTTTGCATAAAAGTGAGATTACCTCTAACTGGAGTTCTCCAGGTTGTAGTCTGCTTGCACATTCGTATCTCAGTTCCATGTATACCACAGTTCTTTACTTCTAGTATCCATAGTGAGGAAAGCAACTGTTCCACTTTTCCTACCTGGGGTACAGATGTACCTAGTACCACCCAAATTCCTTCTCAGCCACTTGACCAATAGCCACAAACTGTGAGGACTCTTACAGGAAGGGAAAGGAGAGAGGAAAATGAGCCCATACATAAAAATTAACTCCAGTTGTGGGTTTTTAACTATTCTTTTATCAAAAGAAAAATGTATGGAGTCACCTACAATGTTAACCCAGAGAGTCTAACACGTGGATAACTACTTGTCAGAGGGTTTCTCCTCCCAAACAGGAACTTCACAAACACCTTACCAATGCCACTTTAGCCCCAGGTGCTCACAGTAAGCAGTGGTAGGAAGAACACTTAATATAACCCCAAATGTAGTGAAATACTCTGCACAGGAGGACACAGAGGTGACCATTCCCCTAGTTTTGACAACTAATACTACAGACAACCTTGGGTGGGCTCATCTAAAGGTGATTTGACAAAGGCAAGACTGTCTGTGGTAATACTATGAAGCACAGCTTTTGAGGTGAGCAGTTTAATGAAAATCCTACATAGCTTTATATCACAATCCTGTATCTCAAGAATGCCTGGGTAGAGGTTGCTGCAGGGTAGGGGAAGTTTTATCCATAAGCGCTTTTTCTCTTCCCTGTATTTCTGGAGGAGTTTGTCCTTCTTGCAAACATCTTCACATACAAGTTTCATCAAGGGATGGAGAGGATTTATCCAGTTTCCTTATGGAGTTGTAATACTATGGAACATGAACACGAAGGACTGTAAACAAAAGCCCCAAAACCCACAAAAAGCCAAAACCCTTTACAACATGATGTCTGTAGAAGTGAAGGGCAAACTAGTCTCCTTGTGTACCCATTGCTCTAACCAGCAATATTAAGGACTGTAAGAACAGCACTCTGAAAATCATGTAGAGGCATACACTGTGTAATCCCTTCTGTCCTTGATGAGAGTATCTTGCAAGGCAGAAGAAATGTGTGCTCCTGAAAGAGCTGTCTCACACCCATGTCCAAAATCAAGCACAGGAGAGTCGTTGTTAGGCACAGTGCTCCACAATTCTCCATCAGGAGGTCTGGAAGAAGGGACAGCATCACTAAACAGCTCTGAGAGAGTGACAGGCGTTCCCAGTACTGCTACAGTCCCCACCAAACCATATTGCCATTGCTGCTGTGAGTCTAGTTCTGCCATCTGTTTGAAAAATGAAGGAAGCTTGTACATAATCCTTCCTGGTCCTACAGCCAGAGCCACATCTAATGGCCTCCTTTTTACATTTCCCACACATCACTGACAGGATGAGAACAATTAATGGGTCTTCTTGATGTCCAAGTCAAACATACCACTAACAGGCAGTCCCAAGTGGCCTCATGTCTGGAAGAAAATCCATCACACATTCCTCTGATATTTCCTATGCAAGATCTGGGAACTTGAACTGAACTCAGCCTGTGCACCAGAATATTCAGAGCATGTAGTAAATGAGCCACAAGCAAGTCTGAGGCTCAGTGCACCAATGAATCAGTGGTCAACTGCTTCTACACCAAAATACACTGTTTTGCTGTGTTGTGGAAATTGTATCAGCTTGTTACATCGTGTTGTCAGCTGCATGTAATATCCTAGTACATACTGATGAAACACCATGCAAAAGGCACTGCCGGTTCCTGTTCAGAATAATGTGGCCTCCTCCTCTATGAGCCAACAAGCTCATTCTCCTCTACGCAAATGCTTTACAGGGAAGCATTTTGAAGCAGGTATCCAGGCAAATACGGGACACTGGGACAGAGGCTGCCACTTTACTATCAGTCAATTCAACCACCAAAAAAAGGAAACATTCAGTCCGTAGTTTGTGACCTTCAGAACGAAACCATCAATCCAAGCCATTGCAAGCCAGGTCTGCAGTCTTCAGGCACCTGTTGTGGGATTTTGTGAAGGGAGGGAGGACACCGCCACAGCAGTGGCAGAAGCAGAGGGGTGCTCACATCTCCCAGCACCAGCTACAGAGCAGAGCAGGTGCTGAACTGGAGTGAACCAGTAGCTCTAAAATGACAATGTTTGAGCATAGCTGAAGAGTTATCTCCAGTTACTGTCCTGACAAAGGCAAAAAATCCCTTTTCTACTGATGAATGTTTAGGGGGTGGGAGAATTTCTTAGAAACTAAAGAAAGCCATTTCTTTTTAGTGATTGACATCACTAAGATTCCTTAAGATGACTCCAACATTTGTCATAAATCTGAGTGCAGGAACAAACTGAGTTAACAGATTATACTCAAATGGCTTCTGAAGCTTTCATAAGGCTGGAATCAGACTGAAGCATCAGAGAAATAAAGCCTGTCTTAGGGGACTGATCTGAACACATTCAAGAAATCTAGTCTCTGGCAAGTCCTTAGCCAGCAAAAAACCCCCAGATCTTTAGGATCTGGTTTCTACAAAACCCGTGACTCAAAAGAAGATACAATTTCCTTCAAAACTTGTCCAAGCACTGTTGCATGTGACTGGAATGCAGTTTTTCAAATCAAGACTTACAACACAGAGAAGTGGAAATGGCACATAAGGCCTTCTAGCAGTCTAGAACCAAGAAAAGGAAGGATAACAGTGAAGCATTTCATCATACCAGAGACCTGACCGAGAATACGCGAGATGACACTGACTGCATCTTACATACCAAGTATGACAGGCAGGGCTAAGCATGCCTACAACAGATAATACAGAAGTAATATAGCCTCTGAAGGTGGACACTCCTGAAATGGGACTGAACTTCAGCTCTAATAGGTTGAAGTGGTTTAAATTGCTTTGACTAAACTATTTCACATGAATATGCAAATATGCACAATCTGTAATTAAATAATTCTTTGCATTTTCTTAGTAATTCATATTCAAGATCACAAAAACCCTAGGCCAGATCAGAAGAATGATTGGCTTTGACTACAAAGGGTAATTTTGAGAGCTACTACATTCAAGCAAGCCATAAATATGGGTAATACACAGTTGATTCCTGTGGTTTTCAGCATCTGGGAATGAGACAGAAGATTTTTGGGTTGGAGATTTGCCTCCAGTTCATTCACCGTATTAGCACAGCCACATCTGAATGGAATTACATGTGCAACTTGATCTCATTGCCTCAAGGATACTTTTTCTTCCCATTTCATATGGGGAGAGGTTCTTTACCCTAGTAATGGAACTGACACTTTCCACTCCCAGCACTTCCTTAACAGAAGACGACTACAGGAGAAACTGCAAGTGCAGGGTTCCTTGGCATTCAACAAGCCATCACTTCCAGTGTTGCATCAGTCACCTACCGTGACAGCTGTTACATCCCGAGATCCTAGAACACTTACCATCAGAATTGGTCATTTGAGCTGCGTCCATCTAACCGGCACAGATCTGAAACTACCACTCTGCTAATCTGGTTAGCTACCTGAAAACATGTTCAGACCTAAAAAGATCTGTTAGAGACCCAGATACCCTGAATCATCAGTTCATGTACATCAAATCTATGACAGAAAACAGCAGTTAGAAAATTCTTCCTGTTTTCACTGAACTTGAAACAAGATTTCTGCTCTGAAACAATCCAGATCTCCTCATCATGCAGCCAAAGCAACTACAAAACTTATCCTCAGATTCTTTGGTCTGAATATTTCCAATGCTAAGGCTTCCACAGCAATGAGGGCTGGGCTCCTTTCCCACTTCCTGTGGACTGGACACAGACCCAACAGTTTTTCTTGGGCCAATTAATCAGATCAGTGCCTCCCTTTGCCAAAGTTAAGTTTGTAGGGAGGCATACTTCTGGAATTTAGAGGAAGCAGTGGTGAAGTCTCTTAAAACACTATTTTAACTTCCTATTATTAGGTCACTTGCAGTATATAAAACACACACAGTCAACTAGCTATAGTCTCAGAAACAGTGAAGTGACATAGCGGACATGCCATGGACAGTACTAAGCAGTAGACTTGAAGGGATGAAAAGCAATAGACAAGTAGCAGGGAAGAAAACCTTGATTAGGGTTGTGGGTTTGTGTTTGTTTGTTTGTTTGTTTGTTTGTTTTTGGAGGGTGGAGGGGGAGGAGCAAGGGGGAAATCAATCTTTACCATGAGAGTTGTCAAACACAAACCAGGTTGGCCAGAGGTTGTAACCTTCAAGATACTGAGAACTTCACTGGACAAAGTCACAAGCAACCTGATCTAACTTTGAAGTCAGCCTTGCTTTTGCAGGGGTTTGGACCAGATGATCTTCAGAGGTCTGTTCCAACCCCAGAGAAAAGCAAAAGTGGGAATGTCAGAAGCTTGTTACTGAACTGGTGTCAAGTACTGAGAAAGAAGTCCAAGTTCATACACCAAAATAACCAAAGCTAGGTGATTAAATAGCATACAAGGAAATCTATACATTCAACTTAATGCAAAATGGAACAAAGAATTACATCTATAGTACTCTATTATAAGCGAAATGTTCAGAGACTAAAATGCCACTGAGGAACACTTCAAAAATAATGCACTATTAGAATGCATAATGGATAACAGAAATAACGCACTTCTCTAATGGCAATATATGAATCCATCAGTACCTTGAACACTATGATTCAGTTTTTGAGAGAATTTTAAAAAAAGGAATTGGAGAAAGGTGATAAAAATGAGACAGAACTCCACAACACCTGACATTAAAAAACTTTTTAGAAGAATATAAATACAAAGCATGAATAGCATCCAGCTTATTTGAGAACTCCTAAAGACATCCACCTTGTGAAAGAAAGCTGATGCATTTAAGACTGCATGGAAAAGTTCTTCCATGTGTTTTACTAGTTGCTTCGGAGAGGCAAGGAAACCATTACAGAGGCAGGTTACTATCTATGTCCTGAACTAGTGCTATGGTAATTGGTTTGTTGTCAGAAGGAACACCTTCCTTTTATCCCAGTTTGGTTTTGATATAGAATAGCATCATCCAGCTGAATGGCTCCGCGGGTAAGGTTCAGCTGACACTGCATGAAATGCCAGCAGAATGCTACAAACGCATTCTCCAAGATTAAAAAAGACGTGAACAATGTAGTAAGTTACTTTTCATCTTAATGTCATAATTTTTGGCCTCTAGATAAGCTATTATCTATGTGCCAACTTCGTTTTCTACATTAAAAACTTTCATTACACAAGAAGTACTGTTTTGTTGTTCAAATGAAGGTGATGCACAACTATTTAGTTGAACATTTCTCAATTATTGAAATGTTTGGATTAAGACAAAAATTTAGGAGCTATTTGCTTCAGGATGATTGTAAGAGTTGTTCTCGCAGACCTGACAACAAACAGCATGCTGACATTGTGCAAGTTGATCATTTTAACTTGACATATTCCAGCATTACCATAAATCTCTTGTATTACAATTAAGTTCAAGTAAGACGTGAGGCTCCTAAATCTCTTAAAATCTAATCCGTATCACTTAAATTTTCCTGCATTTCTTCTTCTGAAACCATGGAGGATTTGTTAATGTCGTGAAGGAAAGCTCTGAGTATTTCTCAGTCAGTCTCCTCAAGCATACCTGCACCTCCTTACTTATCTTGAAGAGGAAATATGCAGAACAACTCTGCCGAGGTTTTGCTCCTCTCCCTGAATGCATTACATCACTTGAAAAAACATAGCAACTAAGAAGCATTCTCCAGAGTAAAAAATTTGAAAGATTATCTTACTTTTGCTGCTAACCTGTAACAGAGAGATTCTTTCTTTTGCTTACAGTACCTATCTCAGATTAAGACCATAAAATTAAAGCTACTGAAATGCAACTTAATTGCATACCGATAAAACAAACTGGAAGACTGAGACGAAACCATTCCCAGTTGTGTGTACACACAGATAACTGTTTTATGACTGTCAGTACCTAAACAAACTGAAGATGACCTGATCAAAACTGGTACAGTGTAGTTATCCAATGTTTGTACCACAATCTGTAATACATTTCAACTCAGTTAAAAGGCACTGGTGTTTCTCAATAAATGTCTTTGTACAGGAAAATGAGAAGAGATGTTGAACAGAACGTGTCTTTAGAGCACAGGGAGGAAATTTATGCTAAACACACTGACCACAGCACAGAAGGAGGATAAAAAAAGTTTACCCATTCTCTTCAAAATATGACTACTGATTTTTTTTTTTTTTTCACTTACCCTGTGTCTATTTGCTATCAATGTCAAATAAGGTAGCAGTGGTCTTTTAAGCTTTCCTCTTACATCTGACCTGAACAAAGCAGCCACAAATGCAGAGGCACTGGAGAGCAGAGTGGGATTTCTACTAGAAATTATTAATATGCCTAAAAATACAGGTGTGTTACACAGTACGAAAACCCACAATGCTTTCTTCTTCAGAACAGTTAAAAATAGCTACAGGTCATAAAAATTCCATCTGGAAACTTCAGTATGAAAAGACAGTTAAAATGGAAAGGAATTAAGTATGCCTGTAACTCTGAAAAGACAGGGTCAACTAATATTGCTATCTGAAGCTGGGACATCAAAGTACTACACCTGTACCTCTGGGAGACTACAGCTAAACAGTCACTGAGTAAGTTCACATTCAGCAGGGAGCTCTGACAATAGCCACATTTGTGGTAAGAGAAGTTGGAGTTATAGACGCATGTTTAAGAGGTGCTCAATACAACAGAATATTTGAGATGCACATTACTGGAGGGACAGGGAATCTTTGCAGAAGCCTTGCACGTGCAGCGCACGTGCCGTGGCCAGAGAGACAAGCTGCCCACAGGCCCGTCGGCCAGCACCAGCTACCCCACCACGGGACTGCCTGAGCCAAGCACCGGCGGCAGCAGACGCTCTCCAGCCTGCTGTTCCCCATCCTGTGCCCAGCAGGACAAGGCTCCCTTTGCAGGCAAGGACTGCCAAGGTATAGGCTGGGAATCACACTGCTGCTTCAGCTTTCTGAACCCGACAACTTGATACGTGTGCTTTTAGTTGTGCCATGATTTTTACTGTGGTTGTGTGTGACCAACATAAAATGACTTGTTGACTTAACAAGGGTAAAACCATAGTAATGCTGCAGCCTGTCTACAGGTTTAGTTGCATTATAAGCCATGGCATTTCAGTTTTGTTAATGTCACAGATGTAATCATAAGAATTAAAAATGAAAAGCAAAAATGTACTCAATTTGGGGTGTTCAGTCATGTGCCACATAATTATGAAATCTGAAACACTAAGTTAACAAATTTTGAAACATCACAGGACTTTCACACCACACTTCTGGTGCTCCTGGTTCTCGTTCCATGAAAGTTTGCCCACTTCTGATTTAGAGTCTCTTTGCTGGCAGTGTTTCAAACAGGATGCATCTTGAATTTCAGAAATTATTTCTGAATACCTAACTTCATTTTTCCGCAGCACCACCTCACCACCAAAGTGCTAGTTTGATAAGATAAACTACAATAAAATCCAAATCATGACTCTAACCATCATTCACTGGTACATAGCAGAAAACTGAAAACAGTATTCTGGTGGCTAATAGACAGTACAAGACAACCACAAACTGTACTTCAGAAACAGTTTAAAAGGAGGAGGGACCACAGAATATCTGAGGAACAAGAAAATGTATCAGTCACAAATGATGACGCTGCTACTCATCCCATCCTCTTCACTGACTGTACCAAAGGGATAAGTCTTCTCGCATAATCACTAAGAAGTTTGTTTTTTAGTCATCTTCCACACTTCCGTATCTTGCTGATAAATGTACCATACCATTACTTTCATAAATCCACTTTGACCTTGTGATTTGCAAAGCTATCTAAAAAGAGGGGTCAGTAAAAGATAGTTAGGCATTTAGATGCTTTATCTGATATTAATCCCACATCATCTCATCCCATGTATTTTTAAAGTAGCAAAGTAATACTGCAATTTGTTAGCATATCCCCTGCTTTGTGTATGAAAACTCTTGCATACTGCTGCAGAAATAATGGAGATAACACTGACTAAATCAGCTCGGAATAGCAAATCTAAAATAGCCATAACAGGCAAATATAATTCCACACAACTTTTACATGAGTCTAGGTTTAATTTGCTTTACAGGACAGTTGGCCAAACAATGACATTTATCATAAAAATATCCTCTCCATTAAGCAAATCTCATTGTTCTTTCCAAAAGAAAATTCAATGTATACTCTGAGCGTTCAGTGTCTCTTTTTCAAGATCAGCCTACACAGATTTTTCTTAACAAAACAAAGCAATTCAGTTAAAAAATGCCAACCAATGTAGTGACATAGTCATATTGCTTTTGGCTATGTTAGCTTTAAAAATCATGCCAATTTAGCTATTTTTCTTCAGGTTTTATTAGAAAAAAAGCAGCAGATCAACATTACAATTCAGAGTCTAATCTAAATATGCACTTGACAATGAAGCACATCTGAATATGAAGTGAAAAAGGATTCCAGAAAACCTTCAGTTTTGCCAATCTCCTGCTACCCGAAATCACATCTCTTTACCTCTGGCTTTCTGATGACTGAAATCAAACACAGAACACAAAAGATTTATTGCTATGAAAACAAACCCATAATACAGTAGTATGAGTCTTGGGCGCTAAGTGTATTCTGTCAAGTTAACTTAATTTCAAAGTATACTTAAATCTTTTGTTTGGCCATGAAAGTCCATAAGCTGACTGACCCAAGTATAAACTGAAATGGCAGGTCTGGACAAAAAAAAAAAAAAAAGTTAGACAGCATGTTAATCTCCAGTTCTCAGAAAGAAACAAAAGATAAAATTCCAACAACCAAGATATTAAAATAAAAAAAAAAAAGAAAAAAGTTGATCTGACATTCAAGAGCTAAGTTTATTCTTATGCTCGCTTTGTTTGCGCCCAAAATAATTTTAGACTCACCAGAAAAAAAAAAGTATTTATGGACTATCACACAACTGAAAAAGAAAGAGAAACAATTGCCTTTTGACTTTGTTATTTTCCCCCACTGAGGTATAAAATCTACATATAAATTTGATACTTCACTATAACAAATTGTACTTTTCATAGTTCTGATTTAGTTTCCATTAAACCCTGTTTACTTTTTGTTTTTAAACCACAAAATCTTTATTCCATGTTACTGAATCTGGTTTCCAGCTCTCCCTTTCAATTATCTGTGGATCTGTATTTAGTAGTCTGGTTACCTCGGCTAACCAGTCAACAAAAAATTCTTGTAACTTTCTTCATTACAACAGCACTTTCAGCAGAGGTTACTGATGTGCAAGCAAACTACAACGATATGCAGCTCTTCAGAGAGACTATTTCATTGATTATGTTTCCACTGTCCAAATGTTCTAAGTTATTCGCTGGAAGAAACTCTTGATCCTGTAAACATCAGTGGGCGCAGTTTCACCAGTATGTGTGGTAGTTCCACATCCTTACACAGGAAGGCTGGTTCACAGCTCCCGAGAAGCTGCAGGAGTTCCAACGGCTGACGAGCTCTGGATTCTGCCGAGCAGAAGTTTCTTCTGTTGCTACTTAACAGCATAGCCACAGCATCAGCCGAGGTAGCCCAGTCAATCCTCGCTTTCCTTTGGAACCTCTCAGAATATCTCTGGAAGGGTGACGTTGCGAAGCAGCCACTGCTGGGAGCGGCTGGCGCTGCAGTCTCTGATGCTGGGTACCTGGCTGTCCTCTTCGGTGGCTTTGTCCAGGCACTGGTTACTGTTCACATGCAACAGGGTTAATTTCTTGAAGACAAAATAAAAAGAAATTAGTTTTACAAAAATCACTAGGCATAAGCCAACCAAAAAGTTTCTAGTGGCCATTAAAATTCTTCCATAGGTAAGAAGGAACTAGACGAGACCCCTTCATTACTGACTCCAGATCCCAATCTTAAAGAATGCTTCAATATGCTACTTGATGTTGTAGATGTTAAAACACTGCTTCATGAAAAACAGAACAGCCTGAACTTTTAAATGATGTTCTTTACCAAACAATGACTGCCTTTATTTAAATAGGGCTATACAACCAGGATCTTTGAGGAGTTAGAAATTTAGGTTTGGTACACAACTTCAATTATTGGTTATAATAGCAGTTTTTATCAAATCAAAATTAACATATTGAATATATATTCAAAATTAGGCTTTTTTCCCTCATTTGGGGATACAAAACTGACCTTACACTATGTTCTTCCAGTACTATTTTCTTTTAAAAAGGTACATTAACAAAATCCCAACAAATGTGTACAAACTGACATATATGTATCTTTACCAACACCTGCTAATCTTATAGACTCTGGGAACACCCTATTACAGCC
>NW_008600756.1:0-6022 GCF_000691845.1 Merops nubicus
ATTATATTTATTATATCATATTATATAACTTTGTTAAAAATGTGAACTTTTACCAATTTGAAGTTTTTTTGTTTTCTCTCTTCAAATCTACTACCTGCAGCTTTAAAACTATATAGGTTTTGTACCAAAAAGGAAATATTTTATTTGTTGCTCCTGCTTTTTATGATGGAACTACAGTTCTACCAGTTGGTCTGGGCTATACAGCTAGCAAATGTCAAAACATATGGACCAAACCATTTATCAAATAATCTACTCTTTGAATAGATAGGTACTATCAGCAATCTGGTATTGATCTTTACAGGCTACTGCTATTGTTCATCTGAGCATCCAGAATGCCAGCAAGAATTAATGAAAGAAACAATGCATACCAAGCACACAGCACACAACTTTTTTCTTTTCTTTTAAGGTTTGGTAAAATTTATGTCGTTATCAGAAATACATTACTACAAACAAAGTACGCAGGCAGGGTGTGATATGTGACGGAAAAATCACCTCCCAGGCATCAACTTCTGCAGACTTCCAGGATATTAATTTTCAGATCAGTGTAAACTACTTGTAAGGTGGGATCTAGTGTGCTAAATTCCTTGCCGTGTGTCACACTGGCATTCACTGTAGCCTATACTGAGATGGCACTTTCATTAAAAGCTCCATTTCAGAGCATGTTTAATGTCTTGGACATCTCAAATTGCATCTGGCTGAATCTTGGCATACAGCTTGTCAGTCCAGATGCACGGGTTTTGTTTTGGATTTTTTTTTACAAAAAATCGTATAAATTGGTTGCGACATTCATGAGTTCCATTGTGACTGGAAATATTAAATGATAGCATCTGGGAGCAGGTTTTTTTAAAGGAAAACACATGCATTTAGTTACTCCTTTTTCAAATGTATCTACGTGCTTTTTCCCCATGATGCCTTCTATAAGCTTTGCAAAGATCCAAAGGTCCACCACATCATTCTCCTTCAAATTCCTCTTTAAAATGCTCTTCTAAGGAGAAGTTATTTGATATACTATGTTTTGATTTACATTACTAGGACTTAAGACCATCAGCTGACAATACAAAATGTTCCTACCATTTTCTCTTCATTGGCTCCTGTATATGTAAGCACAGCAGGGGAGATGTGATGGGAGATGAAAGAAGCATGGCCAGACTCATACCTAACAATCCTATCTAGTGAATGTCCTTCCCAGCTAGTACAACAAAACAAAACCACCACCTAAACAGCACAGTGTGTGATCTCAGCTTTCTTGCAGGGCTCAGAAATTAAGGCCTGTTTCCCATACCCCAGCCTCCTGTAATCAAAAATCTTTCATCCTCAAGACCAGAGATTCCTACACTCCTCACTGCCCCACCACTCTCTTTCCAAAGGTGTTTATTAGACTGTGTAATGGTTTGAAAACAAACCAGCGAGAGACTCCAAGTCAGAAATACAATTTAATAAGAAAAAAAATAAAATAAAATAAAAGCAATAATACAAAGGAAAACCACAGACAGAGTCAGAATACAACCTGATACTCTGTAGTTAGGGTGGTGGTAGCAGTCCCGATGAAACAGTGGTCTCGTAGAAAAGATCTGGTAGCTCTTGTCCTCTGGAAATCCAGTGGGTAAGGCCCCCTGTGCTGTCCTGAACCCCAGTTTATATCCAGGTGGGAGCACTTGGCTCCTCCCCCTGGGTGGAGCATCTCACAATGGGTTGATATCAGTCTATGAGTCATGCAGTGGGTCCTTGATGGTCCATTAAACAGAAATAGCTCCTGGGGGGAGCTCTGTATGAGTCATGGGGCAAGGCATGGATGGGCCCATTAACAGGGAGGACTCCTCCTGCTGGGTGGGAAGGTGTTAACATCTCCCCTGACCTTGAACCTCTTTCCTTATCTGTTATAGCCTGGGGTGTGAGGTCTGTCCTGGGCAGCTGCTACCCATGATTTTCTTAACAGCCCATGAGCACTGACACAAGAGTATAGAATACACAGTTTTGGTTCTACCCACATAAGGATAAACTGGTCCCAGCCCCTGTAACCATGACAGACTGTGACTGCAGTTATATAACCACAGAGAAATGTGGAGGGGGAAGTACCTAAGGAGCCACAGAGAAGCAAAAGCAAGCTGCACAGCAAACATGTATAGACTCAAAATCATTGTTCTGAACATCATCAATACAATTTCTAGACCGGACAATGTTCTGTTTTGAGATCGTACTCAAAGAGACAAGATGGTAACAACACTGATCTTCTTCACACTTTGATATTAAAGCATCTGTCATGCTGTTATTGTACACAGACATTCCTCACCACGAGCTAGCTTCCAAGTTTGACAACCCCAATTCCACAAGGCACAAAAGCGTTTGGGAAACAGCTAGGTGTTCAGACACACCCCCCCCAAAAACTGGAGGATAGTGTTGGGGATAAGGAATTTTTTAAAATAAGATATTACTATTGACATGGCCACTGCTCACACAGTGTTCTAGGGATTAAGCATTTCTGAAAGGTTTCCTGTTAATTAATTACAGGATACTCATGAGTTGCAGGTTTTGCCCAAGTTCTGTTTAAAGATCTTAGTAATTTTCAGTGATTAGCATTAAATCTAGGCATGTCAGCATTTCCATTATAAGCCACATTCTCAGGGGTTTATTAAATTATTGGAAAAAAATTATTCTGAGGTAAAACTCAATACTTAGGGGTAAATTTTCAAAGTGCAGCATGCAGTTTTAGCCCCTGATCTCTGAACAAAGTCAATAAGAAGCTGCAGAGCTGCACCCCTAGTCAATGCTTTGAAATTTTACTTCAAAGTCTCACCCCAGGAACAAATTCTGTCACACATACACAAAAATCAATTTGACCTCTTTAAATCTGAAGAATGCCTACTATTCATGCACTGTAACTGCTTTTCATAAAGATTTTCACTGCTTCCTAAATCCACCCAGCCAATCATAAGCTTTTGGGAAAGAGAAAAAGGATTAGATAGGGTATAAATATTGTATCTATAAGAAGAAAAGATTTATTGCTGCTTTAACCATAAGCAAAACCAGAGTAAATAAATACAGCCATGTTTCCAGCCAGCTCACCATACAGAAAAAATCCAAAGTAGTGCATTTGTTCATACGTCAAACATGGCTTTAGTAAACTGAACTCATTAAATACAACATCAATAATTAAGAAAGATGACCCTCTTCTATTGCAAAGGACTAGGAAAATCACTCAAAACCAGTAAAATGGTAGACGTTTTGTAATGAAGGATTTGAAGGGGAACATATAGAATATAAAGATGACCAGTGTTGTAGCAATGAAGAAGAAACACAATTTTTCATTGATGTAAGGCAGCAGAGCTGGAAAGAACACAAATACAACAGTAGATCCATTAACCACATAACAAGAAACCATGTTCACATCAACTTACTAAACTGTTTGATTCTTTAGTACCAACACACAGAACAATCCTTACATTATGTTGCCTGTGAACACCTAGAATGCATTTATTTCATGATGTAGCTTTCTTCCATTATCATAATAGAGCCATCATAGTTGTTGCAAACACTGTATAGCCTCAAAACACCTAAATATAGCTCTTAAATTGGGCATTTTTTTTAAGAGGAGGACATTTTAAGCCTCTCTAGAGAATTGTGTTGCCTGGCAAACTCTCAGCAGGAACCATCTATTACTGTAAAACGTTGCTTACATGTGAGCTAGGAGGAAATGATCTCAACTAACAAAGGGGATGTATAGGGAACCATGACCAGAGAATGAAGGCTACTTCAAGGCCATTAAAGTTAGCACTGTACACTGACACAAAGCCTTAGGTGGAAATTGGGCAGAGCTGATGAGCCTTAGGGAGCTTGTATTCATTCTTGGCAAGCAATTTCTCTCTTCTGTGATGGCAAATTACAGATTAAAACCTATTTTTATCTTGAAACCTCATCTCACCCACTCCCAACAGTTGAACTTTGTGCACAAAGAGGCCAATATTGCATTGCAGAAGGAAAATAAGAGATGGCATAACAACTGAGATGCTCAACTCAAAGCTTTGTGAATTATTGCGCTCTCTAAGGGACAAAAATTTTTTAATCACTGCCTTGCTTACTGCACACAATAAGTCAGGGACTGATGGACACTTTCTCTTTTTTTTTTAAGATGAAAACCACAAATAACTCCTTCATATTTGACGCTTTACCAACTGTGCTTAGTAAGTTTTTATTTCAAGTTTTCATTAACAATATCAACATATTGGTTACATGGCTAAAATATCACATGGTGGTCATCCTGCCCATTAGCTACTAATCTGAAAGCGCTCAGAACAACCAACAAAGAGTTAAATCTATTTCATTACCAATTTAAAGTATCATAAATCTCATGAGAATTTGTTTACATATGTAATGAAACTAAGAAGCACATAGACACCTTTGTTTCACCCATCTTTTTTCTATCAAAAAAGCTTTTAGACAATGCAATAAAAATATTTGTGGTCGATTAAAATATGGTACTTGCATTGATCAGCGTTCCAGCTTTTCAGTAAGTGTTGTCATTTTACTTTTGGCTATATTTTAGGATTCATAAGACCTGACAATCAATTCTCCTCTGAATGAACCAAAAAAAAAAAGTCTTTTAATTTTACATAAACAGTATTTGCACCAACCTGCTGTTTGCACTGAAGCCACATAACCAATATTACAATATCTCTTAGTGTAATTTGCATAAACAATAAAATGTGAAAGGTGTACCTTGGCACACTACGTTATCCTATGCAGTCCACAAACAACTTTATTAATACTAACTGGTCAATGGTCCAACATCCCAATGTTTGCTGGAAGTCATAAATTAGTTATCAGCAGCATTAATAATGAGATCTTGAAAAGCAGGATTGTCTAACAATGAGGAATAGGTTTTATTTTGTTTGAATTGAAGAACTGAATATTATTTTAGAACTTCTTTGAAGCTTTTTTCATTAGTGTCAACATGATCTCATTCCAAGGGATGATAGTTTGATACACATTATAGATTCTTCTCCAACTTTATAGCCTAATTAAATAAAAAGACCTTTTCATTTGTGACTGCATACGTTTTATGCCACCTCTCACTAGTTGCTTCCTCGTAACTCAGCTGCATGCTCTGGATCAGCACCTTCTTCTCCACCTGCTTGATACCAAGAGAGGCACATCCTCATAGGCCTCTGAGCTGCAAAGCACAGGACCCTATTAAGACAGCATTATCTTACTTTCCATTAACATAAATATGCCCAAAAACAGTGCATAAAAATTATACACACTTTCCCCTGGTGTCAGTACACAGTACCTGTCTGGGAAAACACTAATTTCGTTGCTTCAAAAACAGTACCAGTGGCATAGGATAGACAATTAAAAATTAGTGTATATATTTTTAGATTAATATGGCTCATTACAACATCTGAAGCACAACTCTCATTCATAAAACTACCTAATACCACTATAAAAATATATATATAAGTACATACCATATTAATTTAACTACTTGGAGTAAGGGACAGAGATGGCAGGGTGTGGCTAAGTGCCTGCTAAAGTATGCTTGGCAGTTTACTGTAGGAAAATATGAATACTACTCTGATATTATACATTCAGTCTTAGGAATGGAATTCAAATATCAGTCCTAAACTACATCTGAAAGAGGAAGCAGCTGCTCTCAACAGCCCTTAGCTAGGAAAAAGGACACACTCCTCGTTTTGCCTAGCTCAGATTACTGTGTACTTGTATTATACCAACAGCAGCAACACGTGGCTGCTGCAAGTAGCTGTGGCAGGTAATTTACATTTTACAAAAACCCAAAAGTACAGCATACAATGTTGTGACAGAAAAAAAAAAAAATTACTACCAGACAGAAGAGGTGGAGAAATTAACTCTTACCAAAGCACTGAATTTAACAGGTATACCAAATGAAGCACCTGTACAAGTTTATGTACTACTGTGAAATTGTGTACTACTCCACCAGAAATTGTCTTTTCCAAGCTCCTGCATATCAGAGCTGCTGCACATCTTACCATTATACTTTGGCATTCCT
>NW_008600756.1:6053-31903 GCF_000691845.1 Merops nubicus
CTTTTCCAATTACTGTTCCTCATAATTCTCTCCCAGCCATGCTAATCCTTAGTGTGGTGATACACTGACCAGCTTTTGTATTGAGTTTTGTTTTCTGGGACTGCTAGAAATACAATCATCACCCCTAAATAAAGGAAGGCTTTTGGAGGCAAGATACCCTCTACTTCTGAAATTCTAAGAAAAGAAATCACATGTGCAATATATAAGGCAGCATACTTCTTCACGAGTCTATTTAGGTAGTGTACCAGTAGTCTTATATATGGGACACAGAAAGAATCCAGTCACCTGCACACAGAAATTTCTACTGCTTTGTAACTCCTTGACCTGCAGAAACAGTAGCAGAAATGGGGAGAGACAACCACATGTGTGGGGAGGGGGGAAAACAAATAAAAAGAAGAGCAGGTAAATAATAGAGCCATTAACTCTCAAGAAGATGGTAAGAAAGCCTCACTGATGTTTTCCAAACAATTGATAAGGTTTTCATTACTTCATGATCTACCTGCTCAGAATCAGTGAGGAAAATAGTAGGTTTTATATAGTCGATCTTTTTCAGCTACAGTCTAATCAAGAGGTAATCTCAATATCAAACAAAATACAATACTAATTACCAGAACTGGGATTTAGTAAAATGCAACCTGGCTTCAAATATGTAAAAGAATTTAATATTTGAAATATCTAAGAGATCTGTATGGCTGACGCCAGACAACACGTTTCCAACTAAACCCCTACTATGCAGTATGACCAATTTGCAATCCAATACCTAGAAACTTCTCATATACTTCTTTCTACTTTCATTTATCAATGAAAGTATCATTGTATTTCCCCCCTCTCAAATTAACCTACTTATGGAGAAGAGGGGTGCTAATACCATTATTACCTTGCCAGCACTTTCAGTCATGATTTTAATGATCTTCAATCTGAGCCAATTTCAAATCCAAGTAAATTGATAACAAGCAATACGGGAAATATTTTTAAATCTTATATAAGATTTGTTTTGGAACAGATGATCAACTTACAGATGTCAGCAGATAATTCCCTCTTGAATGTTTTCATAATGAAAGACAAAACACACTATCAGTGGAAAAGTATTTTTAAGTTGTAAAACCATGAGGCTGAAGGATCAAGCACCAAAATACCTTCTAACAAAAACTGATGAAGTATTTCACTTGCATGCTCCTAGGTTGACCCAAATGTCAGGAGAGGGCAGTATATTCTGAGTTTTGACTCAACATTATTTATTTCCACATTCACATATCTCACACAAAACCAACTGTGCACGATAAATACAAAACAAACCTTTCACACATGTAGAAATTATACGGAGGCAGGTTGAAAGTTCCATGCAGTGTTATCAATGTTCTGTACTTCTCAGGACCTGGTACACCAAACAGTACCCTTTCCATGCATTCTTCATGCCACCAATCACCTTTTATTTTCATTGGCCATTTAAACAAGTCCTGCATATTCTGTTTAACAAAATGTGGCCTTGGTTCTGATATAAATATACTATTAATAGGTCTTTTGATTCATCAAACCTTGTTTCACTGATCACAAGTTGTCTGGATTACACAGGTTCGTCTTAGATTTGTTCCACAAAGCCCAGGCTATAACATCTTCCCTCACTCTGTTTCAATTCACAGTGCTTGATACTGCTTCATCAGTCTCTTAAAGGTTCTCTTCCTTCTAATCAAACGATATAAATGTACTATTAACAGGTCTTTTGATTGATCAAACCTTGTTTCACTGATTACAAGTTGTCTGGATTACACAGGTTTGTCTTAGATTTGTTCCACAAAGCCCAAGCTATAACATCTTCCCTCACTCTTTCAATTCACAG
The DNA here is from genome assembly GCF_000691845.1 of Merops nubicus. Classification (NCBI taxonomy): domain Eukaryota; kingdom Metazoa; phylum Chordata; class Aves; order Coraciiformes; family Meropidae; genus Merops; species Merops nubicus. Next base: position 7,891 of record NW_008600756.1, read on the forward strand.
TGCTTGATACTGCTTCATCAGTCTCTTAAAGGTTCTCTTCCTTCTAATCAAACCCCTAGAGGCACTTTAGCAGCTAACCTGGGTGATTACAGACATTGTTGTCATTTACTAAATTATAAATGCTTTCTCTTAGTCATCAGTTTCAATTGTGTAAAGTTGCCCAACTGTAATGGAAGTTGCATGCAGAAATATTGTTGGAAATCTAATTTGCATGCAAATCTGCCTGGTTGCCATCCTTTATTCTGAAGTGTTAATGGAGTCATACAGTGCTGCACTCATGGAATACCAGGATTTTCATCCAGATGCTGTAACTATGACCACCTGAATATACCATCCTACACCCACAAAAATTCTTATTCAGGTTCATCACTTAACACGTGTGCTTGCACACATGCAAAAAGTAAGATGCATGTTTTAAATACTAACATTTCAATACAAATACCTTTTTACTTTTTTTTTTTTTTACTTTTGCCTCCCTTTCCTTTATTTCTGTTAGTCAAAAAAGTACAAATCCCTGGCTAAACATTTCAGTGAGGTTTATCCTGAGGCTGTCTGTTGCCAGGGGTCTTACTGCTGCCACCCCTTAACCCTCCTCCAGTCTCTCAGGTAGGCACACTTAGAGGCAGCTGACAGGGTCCAAGGGACATAACCTGAGGCAGCGTTGGCAAGTGCCTCTTCATCATCACCTGCCCTGTTTCCCAGCCAATTAATCGTATTCAGGAAGTTGTAGCTGTACATAATTAAAGAATACCACTCTGATGTGACAAATAATCACACAATTCACCTTACACTAGAAAAGTGTAAGTCTCTTTCCCCCCTCACTTCTTAGGCTTTACACAACACAAGCAGTTGACTTGCTACTTCTTTTTTTTCCCCAGATTCTACACTTGCAATATTCTGGGTGTAACTAGTTTTATTTATACTTTTAATAGAGCACCTGTAAACAGCACAAGTACATTCTAAGTAAATAATGAAATATGTACAAGTGTTTATTCAAGAGTAAAGAAAATTCTCCCTTTGAGACAAACTTATCTTTACTTTTGGAAAGTATTTGTCTTGTACTTTTACTATCACAAATGCACACAAGAAATGCATTCTAAACTTTAGGCTTGCTGGTACTATAGAGCGTGCACAGTGATCTCCTGGACACAGACATTTACTGCAGTAACTTCTTTCAACACCTGACTAAAAAAGCACAAGCTAGAAAGATTCCCACACTTCAAAAGTTTAGCAACCATTTAGGTGGATTTTGAATCTACTGAGTTAGTCTGCTATGACTTCCCACTAGACACTGCAGAATTTGGGCACATACTCTTTACAGACAACAAATAATATTCTTTCCTGTACAGGGTAAACATACCCACACCACTGTGAAAAGAACTACATGATGAAATGAAGGATAATCCAGACACACATATCAGAAAGAACAGACACTTAGACCTAGGATCTATTAACTTAATGGAAAGGAAAACACTTGTTTTAATGAAGCAACAATTACACTGCAAACATTTCATACTTTTTTTGAAAGATGAATAGCAAGAAGGGAAACAGAGTCGTTGCTAATGTAGGGTAGAAAAAGTGTTTATATGGTTCATTGGGTGTTATAAAAGAAAGATTTTTTAATATCTCAGCTACTTAAAAGAGAAAGACCTTTCCAGAAACTATTTGCATATTTCAGATTTTCTTAGAATTACAAGGATGTAACAAAGCACTCAAATGTTGGTTGGGTTGGGGTTTTGTTTTGTTTTTTTGATGTTTACCAAGAAAATTTACAGTCTTATTCATTAAATCACAGGACACAAGAGAATGGAAATGAAATAGTTCACAAAAGGTCAAGTATTTTTTTTATGTATAACTCAGGCATTGTCCCTAGAGTAGCTCTGAATGATATGTGAAACAGTCCAGTAATGAGTCTTATCACTTCATTTGGCATTCTTCTTGGAAATTCTCTTTAAAGCCTGTGTATTGAAAATAGTTTGAAGTCGTTTTGGGCTATTTATTACTACTATCATAAGCAATTTCAGAACAAAAGAAAATTGTACTTTTCTCTCTGCTAAGTTTGCACTAATTGAGATACCGAATATATTTTGGAGTGTTAGAGAGAAGGAAAAACAGTAAATATTTCAGCTTCCATAAAGGGATGCAAGCCAAAACAGTTAAATTTTACAATTCAGACTTACAGCTAACAGGATCTGCAAAGCCAAAGAAACATACTGCAAGCCTGTTCTCTTAAAGTACTCAATTCATGGAAGGCACACACTAAGAAAAATCTGAAAAAAGTTAACGATTACAAATTCCACTCATCTCCTGCTTCTCATTTCATGGGAAGTTCCACTGATAGAAGCAAAGCTGTGTTTGCTGTTCTTACGTATCTGACCTCCAAATACAACAGAACTTTGGTTGCAGAGATACAACTGATCAAAGACTCCAACACAACAGTCTCTCGGGCTCCAGGAATATTATTCATTTTTCAAATACTTATTCAAAACAACAGCATATATTCCCAGTGCATCATTATGTCATGCATTACGTTCACTTCCTCGGAAGAGTTATTCCACATCTTCCCTGCTTTCAGGCAGAGGTCACTTCTGTCAAAGAAGGCAAGAGCAGTACAGTTTACAGGTCTTCAGCATATTATAGCCCAAGGATAGAAATATGAACACACAGATTTACTTCAACTCCTTTGAAGACAGCCAGGAATGTATCTATAGGCAGTAAGCTTAAAACAATTGATAATTTATTAGGAGAGGATAATTTCTCTCTCACTGCAATTTTCCAGTGAACCTAGGTTTTAGATTCTTCTTATTTCCAGAAACAGAGTTTCCTGACACATTTCAGACCCATAGCTATCATAACTCCAGTGAAGCAAATTCCCCAAACTTACTAAAAGGAGCCACTCCTACTTTACATCAGGTGCATTGTTCTTAAAAGATTTTAATTATTTACAGATGAAACTTTCTAAGCCAGCCCAAGTCCAGGTGCAGTTGTTATGTACAGGTGCTACAGCTATATTGTGCTGTGGATAGGTGGTTTGTACCAGATTCTTCTTGTTGCTTTTTTCTTTAGACCCCTTTTAAAAAAAAAAAAAAATCTCTGCACTGTTCTCCCTATTTAACAAGTCCTAAGTTTTATTGCTGTTACAATTAACTATTTTCAAAGGCCTGAAGTGACCTATCACCAGTTTGTTCACAGAATGTCACCAGGCAACAAAACCAGGCATTCATAAATGCCTTGTTAACACCGACATAAAAAGATCTTTTAAATCCTCCAAAATTTCTCTTATGTAAATTACAGTTTAGGATTTGTCTTGTTTAAACACTTTCCCATATAGCACTAATCCACACACGAGCCCTCTGCTTAAAATGGAATATACAGACATTATATACAGTTCCAGCATACATGAGGATTTGGTGTTCATGGGAACATTGCATTAAAAAAAGAATATCAAGATAGCTTCTCAGTCCTTTCCCTCAACTAGAATAAAATCCCCATGCATGCCTTCCTTCCAGAGCAGACTTTAAGATGTATCTGCTGTTATAACACTGCAGTAATTGCCAAACACCTTCAATCCAGGGTTCAAGCAAAAATATTCTGAGCAGCTCCACATCCCTTCTCAGAGCGTTAGCATCTGCCAGCCTCTTCCATTTCCTTCCTGCACATTTTATCTGTGCTTTTATCTTTTCCTCTCTTTATTTTGCCTTATCTATTTTCGACAATAGTGACTAGCACAGTATAACAACATTATATAAGCTTTTTACAGTGCCATGTTTTGCTTTACAGAGTGAGCGTAAATGAGGAAACACTAAGTTAAACCCTGACAGCCAATGTTGGATGTATCAGCTTGGCCTATAAATAAGCACTGATCACCTCCATTTTATTGAACTCATTTTCCAGGCAAGCAAAGACCACAAGATTCCTCTGCACATTTTCCCTTTACACTCTCCAGCAGTGCTGCTAGTGTCAGCTGCGACAGATTTATAGCCTATTCATTCATGGGAACAAAAACCCTGCCAGGGCTGGTCATGCAACACGCAGTAGCAGTTAGTTCAGAAGATAACAGCTGCAATACCTCACTTCCCTATTCAGCACTCTATAGCATACACTACTTGGGAGATAATAAATGCTTCTTGTTTGTGTTTCTTGAGTAATATCAGAGGAAAGGGTCCACATTACAACAGTATGAAGTGGCACTGCAACACAGGGGGATTAATCAGTGTTTTCGTTGTATTTATTCCTTCTGTGCCTTTATGGCTTTATAACTGACATTTAAAAAAGTTACTCTAGACTGTTTTTATATACTGTCACTTCCAGGGATAGCCAAATATTTAAATTTTTAATTTAGTGCCCATTTAATTTAAAAGGTTATTTTGAATTATTTTGAATTCTGGGGTCTTACAATATGCAGTGCCCAGAAACACCAAGAGATATTCACTGCCAGGATTAACCAGTTATTTTCCTTTACACTCAAAGTCAAAAACTGTGCTTAAACTATAGATTATAAAATTACCAGATTCCTTTCACTATTTTGAAAGAGCAAACTGAAGTGTGTAACAGTTTTGTAAATATTCTTTAGTTGCAGTAAGATGCAGTATGGGAGAGGTGGTGTCAGACTAAGATCAACACTTCTCTTTTTGGAGGTGTTACTCACAGCTATTAATTTGGAAAAGAATGCTCTTACATTTGGGTTACATGCTGAATTTTTAAACAGTGTCCTGTTGTCTCATTGCAGACAATCTAAATATGCAACCTCTTCTCAAATGTGTCTGCATCAACCTATGCTTCCTAATCCTCTGCAGCAACTCACTCCTTCTCCCACTGAAAATACCTGAAGGCACTAAGCACAAAGCAGTGTGGGCCAAGATCAAGACCCTCCTGTGTGCCACTAATGTGTGTTTCCATGGTCCCTTTGAAGGAGATACTGCATAGACATGAAAACCCCAAAAAAAAAACCTTTTTAAAAAAGACAAAAATCACAAGTTGATAAACTCTTTCTATTGCAAAATAATGTCCAAATAAAGTGCTAACATGAGCCTTTCATTATGCTAAAATCAAGTTTTTATAAGTATTTCTTAGATTTGTTCAACCTGGATCACAATATTCAGCTCTTGCAGTCACTGAGGAGATCAAATCTAATGTTAGAGAGATTTTTTTGTGTGTGCTTTCACCAGAAGAAAATGCATAGGAGTTTCTAAAATAGTGGTGCAGGCCACAAGAATTTAGCATCTTGAATTTCTTATGAGCTTTTACTGAATTCATGATCCACTGTCCCAAGTTATGGTTAAGAAGTCAATTTTAGTTTAATTAAATGTACCTATATACTAGGGCATAAGGAAGAGTTGATTTACTGGATAGGTGGAAAATACAGGAACAATTAAAAAACATACTCTAAAATAAACCTTTAGTTGGTTTAATTACAAAATCCACCTCTATTTACAAATGTAATTTCCCTTAGCAGAGCAGACCGTACCACCACCTGACCAGATCAGAGTAAAGGTCTGGGCTAGAATCCTGTCTGCAGCACTTGAAACTCCAGCTGCAAATATAAATGCTTAGGAACAGAAAGATGCTTAGAGCACAACAGCAATACAAACCACTGAAAGCACCTCTGTAGAACCTCTTCAGCGTCAAACATGCTCTAGAATGTGCTCATATAGACTTCCAGATTTAACTCTGAATTTCCTTGTTTCAGTCACTTTCACTGAAAAGGGGGGAGGGAATGAAAACCTACCATCACCAAACTCAAAACCCACCAGTACTGATGTTTAGAGTATCTGTGGTGCTGGTCCTATCAGGTGTGGAGGAAAGGAAAAGATTTTCTGCATTGAAAGTGAGGGAAGAATTTAAGAAATCCTTGCATTACCCTATCCTGGCAATATAAATCTAAATATATATACATATTTAATTGTAGAATATTTATAAAGAAGCTTTTATGAAACAGCCCTATTTTATCTGCTGAAAATTAGCCACCCCCTGCTGTAAAAACTGGATTTTTCCCACGCAACATAGAAACACATTCATTCTTATAATTGTTCTTTTCTTTCAAATCACCCAATATAACAAGTGCTAGAAGACATTATAGTCCATCTCCTAAGCAGTCTCTTTATGAGTTGAGGCTTCAATGCTTTAACGGGCAAATTGCCTGCTTTAAGTAAATCATGTCACCTCCACCCAAGTAATCATATTTGTTTCAGACTTCTGCTGACCTCATCTAGACCGTAAAAACAAAAACACATTTACATTTCCAGCTTGAAATATTTGGTTCAAAATATTTACAGAAAGATTGTAATGAAAACTAATTTTAGCTTCCTCAAAAGATACTACTTAAGTTTTCTGTTGATAGTGTTTACAGGTGTACAATTATTGGTTGCTGTCATTTAAAGAGAGACAGCATGTTTTTGCAGAAAGCAAGCAAGCATCTGGAGAATTCATTTATGTATAGGTTACTAACATTTTGAAAATGTTACTCTCAGGGAAAATAATTGAAAAGCTACAAAGCTAAACAAAAGTTAAATGTATGTGTTTTCTATGATAACAGATTTTGATGTCTGCATCACAACTTTCCCATGGGAAGTGCTTAAAAAGAATGCTAGCTTACTAGTCTTGTGAAATTTTAAGCACATTTTAAACAAACAACAAAAAAAAAAATTAGGTTTACCCTAGTGATTTCCCCCCACATGACAAAAAGCAATAGTGCCATTACAAGAGCAAAAGTTAGAATTTGACAGGGAAGACAGTAGGAGTTAACACATCAATGCATACTGCCCTCAAGACTCTGAGGCTCATATTGCCTTTTCAGTTAAATTTATTCCTCATTCTTACTTGTCACTTGATCCTGCATTTTCCAGTATGCAAACAATTTCTAACCTATATTCCTCTACCTCAGGTCCTGATGCAAATAAAAACAAGGAAGGGACAGGCACCAGAAATTACATTTATCTTGCATAGTTTTAACTTGTTGGGTGAAATACAGATTTCAAAGACTTGAGACCACCGGAACTCTCCAACGTCCCAACCTGATCTGATGCAACATAGATTAGAAAGCATCATTCAGCTACTTCCTTAAGAAAAGTACACTCTCTAATAAAATAAAATAAAACCACTTCATTCTGTACTATCAAACTCATTCTGAAAAGCTACAAACTTCTATTGAAACTCATGATTTGTAGAACTTTACGGTTCTTTACAGAGTCTAATAATTTCAATTATTTTTTTTTAAAAGTGGAAATACTCTTGGATGTAAGAAACAACATGGTTTTAAGTACTAATAGATTGAAATGGTTTGCCTTGAATTTATACTCACCACATTTAACTTCCAATTTGAGGTGTAAGGGTGAGAGATGAGGAAATCAGACAGAGTTTCCCTCAACATACAAACCAAACGTGACTCAGATCCTTTGGCTTTTTTCCATTATACTGAGGATAAATATTGGATCATAAATCCAAGCTTTCCTACAAATGAGGCAAGCTATATTTTCTAGGTTTCAAAAGCTTAGAATTCTTCGTAACAAACACTTTAATTTCTTTTTACTGTTTCACATAGACATTTCTTAGACAATTTTTTACAAGACCAATAAAAAAAAAAACAAACTCTGCTTTAAGAAACTTATGAGGCAAAATTTACATATTGCAACCTGCAAATTTAAGGTGAAAGGATGATATATAACCTCCTATTTATTCATATTGGCATTTAAAATGGCCTAAACAAGTAGCATAGGGTCCTTCAGAAAGGTTTACTTTATTTAATCCTTCCTTCAGCTAAAAGAATGAAGTCTCATGCATACTTCTAGCAGACACCATTTCTTCTCACAAAGAATATGCATTAGAAGAGAAAGGAAAATTAAAGAAGAGCAGCTAAGCAAAATTCAATATTTTGCTTTAGCTTCGTATCCTTTGTGCAGGGCTCTCTCCATTACAATTCCCTTTCATCCACTTACAAACAGATTGGCTTCTCCTAAACTGTTCCAGAAAAAAAAAAAAAAAGGGATAATGTGAAAAAGCTTCCACAGGTAATAACAGAAGCAATATAAAGGTGATAGTTGACCTCAGTGGTCAAACTAGCCTAATATTCTGTCCCTGACAGTTCCCTTCATAAATTATTTAATGTTTGGAAAAGGAGGTTACAATGTATCATATTAGAAAAACTTGTTCCTAATGTCTAATATAATAAAATGGCTGTCCCACATGAGTTTTGGCAAAAGGTTCCCATTTATCTAAACATATATGAGATGAAAAACTCCTCTTTTTACTCTTATTTTATACATACACTTTTCCAAGTTCATTGAATGTCCAGTCTTCCAGAACTCAGCACACCAGTGTCTCATTCACTAAGTACCCAGAACAATCTTACGTTAAATTCCTTGTCGATGTTTTTGGGGTTTGGTTTGGTTTTTATTTTGTTGTTGGTTTGGTGGGTTTATTTTCCAAAATCCATACAATTTCGTGCAAAATCATCCTTTCCAGGGCATTGATCCCTAGGAATGTAGGTTCCACTTGATTGAAGCCTTCAAAGTTTTCAACAACATGCATCACTTCTGAAACACACTGTACAACTGACTGAATTTGCCTGCCAATGATCTCCTTTCCTTAAATATGCTTTCTCCTATGGATGACATATTTTGCAGCATCTTCATAGGTAGTATAAAGCCTTATCCTTTGAAAGACAGTATTTTAGTTAGCCTCATCTTTAACAATGAGCCTGGGATAGCAGTCTCATAAAAGAGCAACCCCTGTTAATAAAGCATGCCTATACATGAAGACTTTTTTAGTATTGTTCAGTAAAAAACAACTTCAAAAACTGAGCATGAAATTGAAGAACGTTACCAACATAATATTGATGTCCACATGCCCAAATCAAAAGAAAACAATCAAATCCGGCTTGTTTACAATAGTCTAAGACCTAATTTCATCATTTCTATTGCTCTGAGATGGTTATCTTGAATTTGCACCTCTCTCTCATGTTTTCTGCCCACCAGATTACACTAAGTCAATGACAGTATCCATTAATTCACAGCATACAGGAGTTATAGGACAGGACATATTTTTAATGACTTCAAGTGTGGCAAAAAGAATACTCAATTATATTTGTCTATTAAATGAAACCTAGAAATACTGAGTTATATGGCTTCACAAACAACTGAGGCAACATTAGCAGAAACCACAATGTACTCAACTAGCAGAACCTCAGTTTTGAGGTGGCCTGTAGGGTTCAAAGTGTGTAATGTAATGTATACTTTCTTCCTAGGAAGACATTATGGTTTGTTACTTCTATTTTCTCAAAATCCTTCACTTTAAAAGTAGTTCACGCATAAGACTATTTAGTGTGTAAAGTAACGTATACTTTCTTCCTAGGTTGAATGGTTTGTTACTTCTATTTTCTCAAAATCCTTCACTTTAAAAGTAGTTCACGCATAAGACTATTTCTTTCTCCCACTTGAATTTGAGTTTATCTCAGAAACTACACAAAATGCTAGGTAGTTCACACATAAGACTATTTCTTTCTCCCACTTCAATTTATCTCAGAAACTACACAAAATGCTAGGATGGGCAGATCGTAAGTATGGAGAACATCTCTCAAATTCCTCTACCTTTTATCATCACTCTTCCCACATTGGTACCATTTCATCTTCAAGTACATTCCACGTGAGCTTCCACAAGGACTACACAATGCTCTGGAATCACAATATGTTGGTGAAAACCGATGGCCTGGCCTAAGACTTCATGTGTACTCCTGCTTCTAGTAACACAGTGACATACCTTTTTTTTCCCCCCCTCAGTGTTAATCAAAGAAGCTGTGTCAGCATTACATTTAACAATGAGGGGGAAAAAATTGCCCATTTCTCACAAAGGTATTATGGCATTATTTCACAGAAAAGCATTTTTAAGGAATGTTTATAAAACTCCAATAATGATTCATTAAATCTTATTTGATTAGTGTGTAATAGAGTCACTACCCAATGTTTGAAATGGGTAGTTAGAAGCTGAATAGGAAGTCTACAAGCAGCAGAAGAATTTGTATTGGGCAACATATTTGAGGCCTTCTAATGTCTCGACCAAAAAGTGGACCAAATACTGCTCAAATAGCTCAAGTTTTGCCAGCATTTCTGGACTTATATGAAATAGTAAAAAAATCAGTTTGAGATGTTTTCAGAATAATGTTTCTTTCCAACCCAATTTGATTTTTGCAAAAGAATGATGTTATTTCTTTTACAAGGCACTTTTATGTTAGAAATTTTATCTTCCCTTGTGTATCTACATTTTTTGGTTTGAAGGAGTGATATTTTTACACACTGATGTCAGAAAGATGACAGGTCAAATTTGCTTAAATTGTGTACTACTAATGACTGGCTTTTCCTCGTAAATATTTGCAGATCAACCCCCTTCAAAACTCAGCTGACATCGTGGTTATAAAAAAAATGGGGTTTTTACATATGCATAAACCAGCATCCTGTATTTTCGCTGTTTATAATTTACAATACATCAAATTCCTTTCCTTCCCACCTTAAATTTCAGAAGGCAGACTGCAACATACAATTCTCCTATTCTTCTGAATGTCTACATAAAAGTATGACAGTAATCTTATTTTTCATGACCCTCTGTGGAAGAGAAGGAAACTTCACCAAAACTTGACTTTGTAGACTCCCAGTGACTACAGCCCCATTAGACTTTTCTTGTAATCGATATCTGTCATGTAGAAGTAATAAGGGGTCCTCTGTAACAGGTCTTCAAAGAATCACCCTCCCCGATACAAATGATAATGGCTACAGTGTCAGGAGTTGAGGTTAAATATATTGTAAGTGTGTGACTTTATGGGATGCTAATTAGAAAGCAGGTGAGTATAAATAAGAAGCAGAGAGGAAGCACAATAATAGAGGTGGAAGGAGGAAGAGTGTGGGCTCTAACTGCCGGATAAAAATGCTGAGCCTCTTTTCTCAGAGCTGAGTTCTTTGTACCTGTGTAATAGTCTCAAATGAATGAAGCCTCATATTGCAGTGTGAAAGGTATTTAAAACTCCATTTTAAACTTTGTAAAGTGTCAAAGGGAAGCAGAGATGTTGTTTTCAATATTAGTGCTGTGCCTTTTGACTAGAAGGCTCTTAATGATATTACCATTACTTCATTTATCTGAAATTCTCTTCTCTGAAGTTCTTTTGCTATCTATATCAGCACTTTTCCCTCTTTTCTTCCCCTTTGCATTAGAGAGTTGTCCTTTCACAATACATTCATGTAAAGATGACTGTGAAATTCTTCTGCTCACCACAGGATGTTGTTACTGACAATAATAATTAGCGTGCTATCACGATCACTTAAGGAAAGAACATGCTACAGCCCCACCATGGGTTGTTGCCTCTTCAATTGCTTATACTATTGTTCTTGAGATCTTGTTAAAATTATATTTAATGACTGCTGTTTAGATTCGTTCATCATGAAACCTTATCCACACAGGTTACTCACCCGTTTAGTTTGCCACCTCCCTTCTATCACCCTTTTTTATTAACTGCCTGGTAACAGGAGTTTTGCCTGATAACATAATTTGTTCCTTACACCATTATATCTTTATCACACAAATATATATCTCACATCTGGGGTTTTTTTTTGTTAATTTATGCAAGAAGAGTGCAATTTGTATTTACCCCACTATTTTCCTTCTCAACATTTTCAGGATATTGGCTGATCAATTGTCTTCTGACCAATACAGAGATTAAATGGAATAAAACATTTCACCAATATGTTTATTCCTGTGCCAAATAGGGCAAGTATTCAACTTTAAGTATTTTCAGTTTCACTGGTTAGAATTAAAGGGAATGGCTCACAGCTTTTTATGTATGCATTTTTCTATCATGCACGTGCATTAAAAGAGAATGCTGCACTACCACTTACGAGTTGTCCTGTCTGCTGCTATTCTGTTACCCAAGCAGTAATTTCTCAGACTCAAGTTCCACTCAAGTTAGTTTCACTGCATAAGTGACTGAAGTAGAGGGGAGTGCAGAATTCTGGGATAATAGTCACTCATGTACAGGCATACACTGATGCAGACTGTATCCATAGCCAGGCTGAAAGTCTTTGGAGAACTGGAGTTTCAATGCTCCAGATTTCCAAGAAACAATTTACTATATGGAGGAAGAACACCTTCACTTGGCTTCTTCAAAAGTATCAAGGTGTTTTTGCTATCCCCTTCCCTTCACCTTTTGTATATGCAAAAGGCAAAGTGAAACTCTCTCCAGTCAAACATAATGGCCAGCCTTCTTAGATTTTGTCTGATTCTGTAAGTCTGCAGAAGCTTTTGCAACTAAAAGCACGAGCAGTTGTCTATTTTATTGATAAACTATGTTTCATTTTCTTCATATTGTATATCAAAAGTTCAAAGATACTGAACACTACATAGCTATAGCCAGACATAAAACTCTAGGCATGACAGCTTTCCAGAATATATCTCCTTCTGCCCACACCCACATTAGACCACCACATACTGAACTATTGAGGTACTACATTCACACAAGGAACTTTGCCATTGTCAGGCTACATGCTGATATTAATGTAGGCTTTCTTACAGTAGGCACTTACAAACTAGAAATATACTGAGCATAGTATTACCATAAATGGACTGCCTGTATCCAAGCAGACAGTGTATTCAGCCTGGTGTTAGCCATAAACATATATATATATACACACACAGAGGCTAGAATTTTCTACCAGGCAATAGTAAGGGCTCATTCTCACCAGAACATATGCAGAGAGATCCTGCTTGGTGCATTCTCCCACGTGGCACATGCTGCCTCTGACCTTCACAGGTAAAGGTAAAATGAATCCCCCTAGCACCCTATCTTCAAACACCCCTAAAACAATCTGCCAGAATTTAACCCACAGTAAGTGGCGTTTCTGAACTAAATGATATCACAGCACAGAGGGAAAGTACCTAAAAACATTGTCCTTCTCCTGATGCTGCCATAGCAAATGCCCTAAAAGCTGCAGCATTCACATGATTTGTTTCTTACTCCACCATATGCTCCTGGGAGAGTCGGGGCAAGAGGCACACTTTAACTCTTCACCTGCCAAGAGGAAGAAAATCAATTTCAATGCCCACAGGAAGAAATTACTGCTAGAGAAGGTCACTCACCGCTACAAGTTGTTCCATTGTCAGGTAGCCTTGGAAGGAATCCTACAAAAATTAGGTAGGTGTGGCATATGAGCTGGTAAGCTATAAGTAACCTGGGGTAACGTAAAAGGTGTATAAAGGGGCTAAAATTTAAACCAGATAAGATTTGCTTATGCATATTTGTTCTGATAAAGAGTTTAGGTAAGATGCTGTTTATCTGATGCTGAAGAAAACTAATCTGTACACTGCACACACAAAAAAAAGTCACTGATGTAATGCAAAGAAGATTCCTGTCAAGTTGGGATTGCTGACAATGGAGGATGGGACATTCACTGAGGAAAATGGTCTAATAATCACTTTCAATTTGAATAATATCCCTTTCTTCAGAAATCAGCATGTTCATTCAAAGAAAACTTTACTTACTATGCACGTATGAGTTTTAGAGGCCAAGACTGAACCTCAGCTGAAGAAACAAACAGTTTATCCCAGACTCAATCATGTGTGAGCAGAAACGAAACTGGCAGGGAAGGAACAACATAAGAACAGTAAAACATTGATGGTTCCATTCATGCCATATTTAAGAGGCACGTGCTCAAGTGAGCTAAGGAAAGCACACTCCAGACCTAACATAGTCACTGTGCCTCACAGGCAACCTCAATATTCAAAATAAATACCAACATTAAAGTGCTAGTAGTCACTTGACTAACCTGAACAGGGATTAATAGAAAATAATTCTTTATGGAAGTCAGGATCAGATGTGGAAAGCAAAACAGCAGAAACTGTAATTAGCTAGTGAACCATTAACTCACTCATCCATTTCATAACCCATGAAATGCTCAGTATTGACAAGTGTCACAATTATATTATTAATTTCACAGAATTGCATGCTTTTTTTTTTTTCTTTGATGCCCCAGTTGCTGAATAATGTGATCCTAGGAAAAACCAAACAAACAAAACCAACCCATAACATACTCATTTTCATGACTGCATTTTTAAAATTAGTTACTATGAACTTGGCTGCAAAGAAGTCAAGACTCCGAATTCACCTTAGCATATAACAAAAGTAAAAATAAATTAGTTTTGAGGCCTTATTCATGACATATGAATGCTTGGTAAAACTGAGTATGCAAAATGATTATTAGAATTTTGACTAAAGCAACAATTAACAATTACTTCATCTTCCTGCTGTACAGAATAAGGGCAATGCAAAGAAATTTAAAAAAAAAAAAAATATGTAAATGTTTTAAAAAAGTAAAAAAAAAACACAAACAAAGCCCCAAAACACAGTATCCACTTCAGTGACATTATTCTTGCTGAAATACTCACATGATGTCTGTAATGATTACAGAAGTAACAGCTTTTTTTCAGGTTTCTTATTAGTACTTTTTTACTTTTCCTGACATAACTGGTCGAAGTACACAGAAACTGAACCACATTATGCTTAAAGTTGACAAAAGTTGGGAAATAGAAGGGCATCAGGTGCTCTCTCAGTCTTTAGGAGCAGGGAACAACTAACTGGAGAATATTGGATTAGGTCTTTAAATCAGCTGGAGAAATAGAGGAAAATCAGCTGGAGATAAGGCTATATTAGGAGACTGAACAGTCTTATTAGTAGGCAAAATACACCTTTGATTACAACTTCTACACTGTGTTTCATTCTTTTTGTGTAATTTAATTATAGCAACACTCTCTGCATGACAAATGCTTTGTGAACACTAATAAAGGACAAACTTTGCTGTACAAAACCTTAGACACTAAAGACTGACATGTTGACAGAGTAGCCCTGAAGCTTCTATATTATAGCTGGAAAGAATCACATCTTACAGACGAGTTACATCCAAACAAACCCCACCCTCTCTCCCTTCACAACACCTAATAACATTTAATCATTTTTCGATGGGATGCCGAAACAAAGTCCATTTTGGAAGAGAGAAAGGCAAACCATAGCATCAGTAATATTTTAAACAAAACACAAATGAGAAAGAAACCTATAAAATTAACACAAAAGCCAGTAAAACTTGGTTTCAGAGAAGGTTACCATCATACTTACGTGCCTTGCATGTAAAAGAACTGCAGGACAGAATTTTGGTCCAGATATCCTAGTCTAACTTTTTTAAATGGTATCAACAGCATTGCATATGTGAACTTTTTACATACTTACATTTGTATCCCCAGGCAAACACAACTACAGCTTGTGCTTCCATACCTGGTATGAGAAGGGAAACAGGGAAATTCTGCCCCCTATCAACATAAGCATGAAAACAAATGAATCTATCCCAAGGCTAAGACAAAACATAGTGTTTGCACAAGCTGTTTCATAGTCAACATTTCAAATCACACATTTATTTGAACCATGTATCATGTTTTTTCTCTAACAGATATTTAAAGTACCAAAGAAGAGGGATTCCTAATTACATTATTTTGGATATTCTGTTATGCAAAACATAATGCCAAGTTTAGTCAAGACTGTGACATAAAATTGGTAACACCATATCCGCCTGTGGATTCCATGTTATTTTGCTTCTCCTATTTAACGGTTTAGTCACTGAACATGTATAGTATGCTTCCTCTTGGGAAATTAACTTTCTTTTCCATAGTTGCTCCCACCAAATGGGGTGCACAAGACACATCAGAGAAAAAAAGAAAATGTGTATTATACAACATCTCTTTGCAGCTCTACAACTTTTTTCCACTATATATCACATTACACCAGTGTCCCTGTAGTCCAGTGAGTGTCAGAGTGCAACGGGAAAACACAATATCTGACCCTAATAGAAGTTTTTGGCAATAGCTGTTCATAACCAGCTACAATTTTTTTTTTAATTCCACTCTAGATTACAATGGAAGCAAACCTAAGAGTTCGTTTCACTTCTGCACCATGCTCTTCAGCCAGCACAGTAACATTATCTATGCGAGGTGTTAAGAGCAAGAAGACAAAGGTTCAAGAGCCTGTTCAAAGGCATATGACAGTGTTGATTATTCAAAGTTCTTCTAGGATGAACTGAACCCAAGATTGAAGTCAATGGAACCTTCCAATAAAGACATACTAGCAGTGACAAAGTGATTAATCTGTTATTGAGGTATATGATTTTTAGCATACTCAGTTAAAATGCGAACTCGTGTTTATTTCAACTCTTCCCATTTTAAGTGCTAAATAATACAAGCAGTGTTCATTTACTTTGAAGGAATAATAATGACTCCTACAAAAGTTCTAAAATAGTGCATTTTAAATTTTTTTATAAAATACAAGTTAAACTGCTTTATTAATCATATTAGTTACTATATTTCTTTATTACCTACATATATTAAAATTGCAAATGAAAGATTCAGAATAAAAAACCAATATACCGATTTCTTTTATGAACAATACAGACTTTGAAACATAAAAATATGATGGCAGGACAGACAAACTAGGACTTGCTCTAAATGTCTTTCAAGCACTGTAGCAAACTGGTATCTCATTTGCCACAAGCACTAAGACTAAAAAGAGTCATCTGTACTATCCCCTCACAGCCTAAGAGGACACACATAGAGGACAGAATAATCCACTCATTTGCTCTCATGCAGCAAGAGGCATTTGCACCTTTCTAGAACCAGCAAGTTATTTGGCCCAAAGTATATATTCCTCTTGAGAAATCACTGAGATCAGAGGCACAAAATGAGAAATCCTGTGTGGTCGTGCACTATTTCCTAACATTTCCCCACTTCCATGTCACCATGTCCATAATAAAATGCATCTTTTTTTGATTTTGCTACCAGTCAAGCTCACAATAACCTTGCCTCCAAACCTTCCACAAGAGCAAGTCATGTAAAGCACTGGCTTTACACTTCATGACTACTTCAGACTCTTCTTCTACAATACAAGAGGAATTTGCAGTTTTGATCTCAACCAAGACTCTTAACATAAGAAGCTACCCCCAAAAGTACTTTTAGCACAGGCAAACCGTTCTCAAAGGATTATCTGAGCAGAAATTCCATCATGTGGATAATCTTAAACTATCCAACCCTACATAACACCTTGAACCCTGGGCAGAAAGGGATCTTAAACATTTTAAATCATCTAATTCTATTCTAGCAATAGCAACCCAAATGTCCTGTGTTCTAGCAAAAACATGTAATGGGCACAGAAGTGTCGCACCATGCCCAAGAAAAGCACAGAAAACTTACACAATACTTGAAAAGCTTTGCAAGAACCCTTCTAATATTCAGTCCTCCCAGCTGAACAACTTGATCTATTCAGGATAATCACAGAAGTCCTTGCTGCTCAAGCAATAGCTAATCCATGTGTTCCACCTCAGTTGTAACCATGCAGTTTCTCACAAAACAAGGCCATGCCTTGCTCCTGTTAGGACCCTGCCCATCTGCAATAATGGAGTTATTTTACCACCTTACCACTCACCTAGGCACCACTTGCTTTGATGTTGGAACAGATTTTTATATACATGACTGATTCAATACATCTCAAGAGCATGATGCATTTTGCCTTCTAAAGATCAGGTCATTGTAAAAAAACAAAGGACTCAAGAGGCATCATTTTTCTAACTGGTTTATTATTTTTCCATGTGCTTCATGCTTCCCCATCATCACCTTACCAGATGCACAAGGCTACAGAACCATCAAAAGAAAATTTAAGTTCAAAAGAAATGGAAACAGGTTTAGAACAAGTTACTGAATGTTTGTCCTAATTTACAGGATATTCAGACACTGGCTTTCAATTAAATCATTAGAAACCTACAAAACAGGTAGAAAAATGTACATCTTTGTTATTGATTCAACCCCATACACTTCCTCTGCATATTTCAGGAGACAAACCATCTAGAACGTGTATTCAGTAGATCTTCATTTTCAGTCCCATGAGATTTCCATATGACAAACACTGCCAAAGCAAGTAACCCTAATCATGTGAGCAAATTTCTGGAGTCTGTGTATTTAGTCCAAGTGAAGCAAGGTAACTACACCTTAGTGCCAACCATCATTATTCAGGACACTAAATATTTGTAAATCAAAAGTTAAAAGTTATTTTTACAACATTTTGTGAGTGATTATGCACACTTAAAACTAAATGCATATCTTCTCTGGCAGTCATCTTGAGGCTAGAGAGGTTTGGTGAATTTAATCTTAATACAATACAAATTGTCTCCCCCATTTTGATATTGTTTTTGTTTGCAGTACTTCTAGTATGTTAGTCTTCTGCACTCATACAGTTTCTTATCCTCTGGCCACCTTACACACGTAAGAGCAGAAACTTTCTGTTTGATGTCAGAGGCTCCTGAAGCTGCTGCTTTTTCCCCCAGGGCTTAGCACTACAGTGTTTTGCATTTACTCGAGGTGCTCAGCTGCGACACCATAACAGGGTCTATCTACAGAGATGGAGTGAAAGAAAGGAGGGCAGCTGCCAGAACAAAAGCCATAATTTCTCAGCACTGGGGTGCTCTTACACCAGACCCTGGCATTCTGGCAATGCTTGCCAAAGCCCTGGTAACACACACTTTTTTTTTTTTTTCCTGTTAATCCTACCTTATTTTGGTATCATTCACACTCTGACACATCAGCCGACACAGTGTGACCCCTTGTAGTCTTCAAGTAACAAGCAGCAAAGGAAACTTGACTGCTGTAACACTGCAAGTAGATAAACCAGTCATCTAAAGCTTGTGTCATGTAATGCCCCTTTAATGCAGTCAAGCCCCATTCAAGTGACTTCAGATCCATAAAACCCTCTAGAGACTGATAACACTCCTCAGTAAGAGCTCCTGGCTGACAACAGCAAAGCCAAACTCTACGCTTACCTCTGCCAGATGTAAACAGAATATATTTGCTTCTCTGGTCTCTGAAGCTTTTCACTGTAACTCTAACAAACACAAAACAAAAGCTATTATCTGAAAAACATCACTTCTGCTCTCATGTATAAAGAGCAGTGCTTAAATATTATTTTTGATACAAAGTATAATGCATCAGTTGTAAATCTTGGGATACTTCCATGCCATACTTCCTTTTAGCAAAATTCTTGCATTGCATTTGAGTTCTTTAAGCTTTTTTTTTTTAATTATTTAGCATCACATCAGTTAAAAACCCCAGTGATATTTTTGTCAGAATAGTAGTAACCACAAGCTTTTAATAAAAAATTATGCTCTTTTAAAGATGAAATTTAACACCATCGTGCATAGTAATTTTCTACAACTAGCTTACTCAATTTCAATACTATTTCAATAGACTGCTTGGCTACAGAACAATCATTTGAATTTTCTGATGTGAATCTAAGACAATGTTTTCTTTAGACAGATCTCTTTTTGCATACCTGCAGATGCTTGGCCAAAGTTACGACTTAAACCTTAAAAGTCCTCACTACATTGCCTAATGGTTTTTGTGTTTTAAGACCTACAGCCAGCAAAAACAGGCCTGTGGAAACAGGCATACCACTTAAAGTTTGAGCAGTTTGACACTCCAAACTGAAACAAAATATCTTAAAGGACAGCATTTGGTCTGCAAGTGTCTCCCTTGTAAGAGGATAAAGCCCATCTTGTCATCCTGTGAAGTATTATGATACAACACAGTTTCATTCTCCTTGACAGGTGTTACAGAAAAGACAGCATAGGAAGAGAGAAAAAGAAAAAATAATTATTTTTTTAAAATACATATCTGATCTTCTAGCTTTTGATTCACTTATATGCTGAAAAATCAAGTAGATGGGAAAGATGGAAAAGTAGGGAAAATAGGTGGGGAGAGATGGATGAATTATATATTGGACAAAGTACAAACTAAGCACATATCAAAGGGCACACAGAGAATGAGCTCTAGAGAAATTCCAGCTTAGGTGATGGTCAGGTATACCCTAGGGAACACAGCCCAAACTGCCTAAGAAGTTACTGTCCAGAACAATGAAGTTAGACTAGGTATGTACTTTTTATCTACATAAACCTTGCTATGCTGGCAAACTGCTCAGCAAAGATAAATCACAGCTTAGATGTACCTGGTTTCACTGAGACAGTACCTCTCTATACTCACAATTGTATTTAAAGCACTAATACAATGATATTAAAAGGTAAATTTTGTCCTTAACCATAGCTGGCAGAGGTTGTGCCTTACATCACCAGGTACTGCTTCAAATCAGCAAAAAAAACAACAGTCCTGACATGCAATAGCCACTGAACTGTATTCCCAGACAGTTTACAGGACAGCTCAGGCCACGGTGAATATATACACCTGGACATCAGAAAATTAAATCTACATGCAAACATTATGAAATGTATCACTAGAACAATTTTCATCCATGCCTGCAACAGCAGGCCACGTGTTCCTCTCTTCCTTTCAAAGTTAGAACAGCATTATTTTTTTCTCAAATATATTTATGTGAACGAAATATTTCATCTCACAGATTTTACCCCAGTTCAGTCTATGCACATTTTAAATAAATTAAGATGAAATAAATCCATTTTATTGTATTACTTTGTGCCACCTCTATGAAATAACGCTCATCTTTGTATTTTGTAAGGGATGTTGGCATGCCTGAAAATGGTGCATGAAGCATAATCTGTGAGGATTGCACTGCTAGAAAAATAAATCTAAGCCTACGTTTCAAGCTCAGAATGGCACCATTTTTGATTGAAATGCCACTGAAACATCCATTTCAATACAGCTATGCTGTAAAATTCATACAATTGATCACTAGTGTAGCTGTAACAAAACTAGTGACTAGTAGCTTTGTTTTCTAAACATCTGTTCATCTCTTGCAAGCATAAAACATTCCCATGAAATAAATTACATACAATCCTTCAGTTTCAGAAGGGAGAACTGCAAACTCACAGTAGGAAAAAACAGGTTACAAAGAAGGTCTGGTCACACAGATCACAAACAAAACAAATTGAAGTTTAATGTTTATTAATAATAAAAAAAACTCTCCTGGTGGAGGAACTGTATTTATCACAGGTCTTAGTCAAGTAAGTTTGAGGTATGGCATCCCTAACAAAATCAAGATATTTCTTCTCTTATATCTTGCCTCTGTTCCTAGACCCAGTGAGTCTCACAAGATGATGGCATCCCAACAGGACAAGTGAAAAAGAATGAGGTATCCTAAAACAGTAAAACTGCTGCTTCTGATATCATAACCTAATGTTTAATGAAAAAAGCAAATGTGATCAGTTGAGAAAGAAAAGTCAACTTTAAAATCTCATTATCTAAAATTCAAGTTAATCAACACATTCCAGTAAGCGGCACAACCATCATATTAATCAAACACTAGCTACAGAAGATGCTAGACCCACTTGATGAGCAGGCATATAGAAAACCTTGTATTAAAAGGGAAAAGTCACATTTAACACAACAGCTTCTATTATGTCACAAAATAGGAACAGAATTAGAGCGCTCAAATAAAACTCTGTCATCATCCACAAGCTTAAAATAGGACAATAAGAACTACAATTTTCATAGTGTTCTCGTTCAAGATAAAGCAAAGAACATGGATATATCAAAACTGCAATGAAAGCAGCAAGCAGCAGACCCTTAAAAACCTAAACAAAGAACATTCTTCATCCTTCTTCCCAAACATTCAACTTACTCAAAGGATAACAGTGTATAAATTTGAATTTCCTATAGTATTTTCCTTTTTAATTCACTTTTTATGTTAGTAATGTAGCTGAGCCAAAATGCTAGTTTGGGCACAAGGGTTTTTTTTTTCTAATTCATTCAAATTCTCACAACAAGACTTCTGATGAATGCACTAACATGTAAGAAAAAATATTCATGACTAACAGTATCCGTAAAATCAATTCTCCAAATCTCCCATCCCACTTCATTCTGGGTACACCATATTTTGGATGTCAGGAAGAAAGTGACATTTATTTGTACCAAATCTTATTAACCACTTGTTCAGAATGCAGGTATACTAAGTCTCAAGGGAAATAGCAGTCATCAAGAGCACATTATTCTCAATGATGAAGACTCTACAACTTCAAATGCAGTGGTCAATGGTATTTTTCTTGGCTTAATATAACCCCAAAGGCCATATCACCTTTAAATGTCTAGATTCTTTGTCAAGAACTTGCATTTACTTAGCAGCTCAATCATTCTAAAGGATTCTGACATTTTTACTATAATTCATAAAAAAAAGGTGGACGCATTCACCTCATCACAAAACAGCTCTCCTCTGGTTTTTACTGAATATGGTACAGAATTTGATGAAATAGTATCCTTTGCCTAGGAGCGTTTTCATGCAATGGGTCCAAAAATTACATCCAGACAGCAAAAGAGATTTAGTTAAAAGTCCACTTTTTGTCTTTCATTTGCATATCCAAGTCTACAGAGATAGAATTGGCATGTACTGCAACTAAACTTTCTAGAATTTGATTAAATTGCAGTATACTTAGTGCCATAAAAACAAACAAACAAACAAACAAACAGAATTTGATTAAATCGCAGTATACTTAGTGCCATAAAAAAAAAACCAAACAAACAAAAAAACACTACTCTATGAACATAAAAATAGGAAAAGAAGGTAAGACATGATACATAGGCAAACTGGTATCTCCAAAGTTTCCACAAAGTGCTTAAAGCTGTCTTTCCTGTAATAATTTCCCTCAAGCTAACACTCAGCAGCTAGCAGTATTTTGAGTCCTAAAGCCTCTCTTTCTCCTAAGGACACAGAATTCATCATGTGTTTCCCCAAATTTAGGGAACATAACTGCCTGTATGCCCTACACTTTTTCAGTGACATATGGGATCAGGGACTGCAAGACACTCCCAGCATTGACTTCCACTCAGTTCCTCACTGTAGCCACTATGGCCAATGCCTGACAGCATATATCTGCTAGTGTGGAGTTTGTTTTCATTTTGAAATACATTTATTGATTGATTTTGATACCAACTATTCCAATTTAAATTACAGTTCAAGCTGGCATTATATTACATCCAGACCCAAGCCAAGAAAATGTCTGCATTTTACCATTAACTTAACAGGGCCATAGTTTCAACCTTTTGTCGTCCAGATTAATCATACAGAGAACTATCAGATATCTACAATAATTAAGGAGAGTTTTTTTCAGTAGCACCTAGCTGGGCAAGATTTCTGATAGTTACAACGTTGCTAGTCGATGGCGTGTGTAGTTTTAAGAGTCTAAACTTAAGTCCCATTGCATGTCTCAAAATAACAGTTTAAAAAGCTAGTAAAACTTCATAAGCCAGTTGGATGCTTTTCAAAACTTTCACAGTGAGCACTTTGCTTATTGTATATAATGTGTACTGGGAACAAAATGTATCATCTGCAGTGATTTTATTTACTTCTTCACATTTATATAGCAAATTTGAACTCTTTTATTACATTGCAGCCTTGCAAAGTATATTATCATATTTCATTATCTAGCACATAAGCAAATGTGTCTTATGAACAATGCTCTATTATTATAATGAATTTTGAATATCTAGTATAAAATTGTCAACGTTATAAAATAATGTAAGAGTAGCTGCACAGTCAAATGTCTGCTACAAAGGAATGGAGTTTAACGCTCACATATTCATTCTAAAGTTTGCCAATGAGAACTTAATATGTTTCAATGAAAAAGTGTACTTCCATTATCTCATTAGACTTTATTACCCAGACATGCAAAAAAAAAACCCCAAACCACAGTAGCAGCAACCCACCGACACAGATATGATCCAATGTACTTTTATATTTGAACAATGGATCCCAATACTTACAATTCTGAAAGCTACAAAATGACTGCTTTACATATTTTACTTCTCAGAAGTAAGCATCAAATATTTGTTCTTATTTGGTTTCTTTTCAGATTTTAAAAGTAACAAACAAAAGAACAGCAAAACCACTATGGTTATATTGACTTAAATGCTTGGAGTTTTGTTATTTGCTTTCAAATCTTTGGTTGCAAGGCAGAAACATAGATTGCCACAATCTGCTATTATATATATTTATATA